>NC_045171.1:17193285-17380785 GCF_900700415.2 Clupea harengus | reverse complement strand
GACTCTGTTCTCCGCTGCACACACACGCAGGCACACACACATACACTCACGGCCCTTGCTGACACACCAATGAGACCTCTAGGCTGCTTCAATATTTCTCTTTTTTTTTAGCCCCCTGTTTTCTTTAGCTTTTTTTGGGGGGAAAATGCTATTTTTCTCACGAAAGAGTGGCTTTAGTGTGGAGCTTTTGCATGCGGCGGACATATCTCTCAAGGCCGAGCTCCGAGCGAAATTCGCTCTCTGTGCTGAACATTAACATGCACAGTGTCACCCAGTCATGCACACTTTTTTTTTTAGGATTCCTGATAAAATTTCTTCTGGCGAGAGACTGGAATATTCGGTATCATTGCGATACTGTGCGTTTACAAATAGGACAACCAAGGTTACTTTTCAGCTTCTGTTCCATATTTTAAAAACCCGGCCCTGGAAGAAATGGCAGGCTTCTGAAAGGTGTTGTAGTGTGGAATAGAAGAAAAATTATTTCCAAAAATGGCAGTGGCGGTAGCAGCCACTGCGGTAGCGGCTGTGACTTGGGGGTACCAAATAGTATAAGCGATCTTTTCTCGGCCTCAGTTCTAATTAGAGTACACAGTTTACAGTTTCATCTGCATCTTATGGCGCTTTTAATCATCTCGGTCAGACTGGCTGAAACATTAAGGCTTTTTCATCTGTCTTTTCATCGCCTTTTGTCGTGGCAAGTGGGAAAGGGCAAGAGTGTCCCTGACAGCTTTATTTCTTTACTTTCTCTACTTTGCAGACTTAAAGAAAGATCTAGAAAAGAAAGAGCATATTGGTCGGACTGAGCAAAGCAGCCTTGAAGAATGAAAAGAGGTTCGTGTTTCAGGCAGACTTCCGTCGGCAGTATTGGGAGCAGATGGCAAATAACAGATAAGAGCATCGCCGGGGTCTGTGTGTTTATAACCTTTTCTGTTCAGTTTTTTTTCTTCATTTCCTCTGTGTTTGGTATCAAAAAATCACTTTGGAGGGCCAGGAATCTTTCGTAGAAAATAAACAAAAATAAAATAATAAAAAAAAAACACAAAATGCCAAGGTCAGGTCTTGTTGATGCTTGTTTTTTGGTTGTTTATGTTTGATAAAGCAATCATCAAACAAACGCCAAACTTAAATCACTTGGTTGGGAGACTGAAGAATGCAATCACTAATGTGTCACCATCTCTAATCACCAAGAACATAAATTAATCCTCAGGATGCATTTCAAATTCAGTGGCACTGAATCACTTTGGTCCCGAGCAGGCTAAGGGCACGGCATTCTCTTAAGGACACGAGCATCACTGCCAAATGCCTTGTATGTCGGCAAGAAGGAACCTTTAAAAAAAACAGACGACGAAATCAGCCTTTACAATCCTCAGGGGGGGTGAATAATGTGTGATTGTGTGTGTATGTTGGTGTGTGCGTGCATGTTTGTGTGTGCGTTTGTGTGTGTGTGTGTGGATGGGTCATTTTTTGTGTGTGTATGTGTTTGTGTGTGTGTGTGTGTGTGTGTGTGTGTGTGTGTGTGTGTGTGTGTGTGTGTGTGTTTTTCCGGTGTTTCTGTTGGCTGTCTGTGGTGCAGGGACGCATCTCAGAACACAGAGACAACGGTCAGTGGCTGCCATGTTTCTACAGAATGATGTTGGTACAAAAATGTTCTTCCCTGGATTTTCAAAGCTCTTAAACTGGGGTGGTGCTTCATTATGTAAGACAAGTACTAAAGATAAAACATGGCCACTCTAGCTCTGACTAATGTGCTTTTATCTTACATCAGAGCTACTTTTTGACATTTAGAGACACCACACGGCTAGCTCACAACCAGAGTGGTGGTGGTGGGGTGTGGCTGGGAGGAATGATAGAGTACAGAAAGAAGGGCCGTTCCGGGGCAGAAGCGGTTCACAAACATGCACACTTGCTGGATTTGATTCCCCCTGCCAATGACCTTTTTCAAAAATGAATGAAATGTTAATGCTTTCTCGACTAAAATGCTGGCTACTGCAGTCTTTTGCTTGAAAGATCTATTTCTGCTCATTAATGTGTTAAGATCTTCATTTATTTCTTCTTCTTCACTTATTTCTACTCTTGATATAAAGACATTGTTCACATAATGATGGCAGTAATCAATATCATAATATCATATGCCATGGATGGGTAAACTTGTCGACTTGTATATGTCTTATTAGCATTGAGTAACGCTCTTATGGTTATGGTAATGGTTAAGGTATTCAGCAGATGTTTTTGTCCAAAGCGACTGACAGAACATTAGAAAACATCACGTTCACGTTATACATATGTAAAACAATAAATGATATGATAATAATAACAACTACAACAATAATAATAATAATAACAATAATATTATTAATAATAAAAAAAAAAATGTCATTTATAAAGTTTGACAAGCCTTTCAGTGGAAGTCTCCCACCTCATGCCCCGGGTTCAAAATGAAACACTGACAGATTCTCCTGAGATGGAAAGCTGATCTCTCGGTAACCTTGCACATTTTCTCTAAGTTTGTCGAAGCATAGACTTAAACTTACCCATAGTGGCTGGATTAGCAGTGCCCAGAAGTGGTGCCAAATATTCATTTGGAAAACAAATGCCCTTCCTCAATGTTGACTTCCAGTTGTATCTCCCTGGCAACACTGTCAGACCTCAGCAGGTTTTGAAACTACCTAATGTCACAGTGGTCCTGACAATGAGGAGGGTGACGGACCATGTCATCCCAGCCTGTGAAGGCCGCCAGCAGCTCGTTTAGAATATCTGGCCAGGGGGGTGGCACCGGCTGGCTAAGGGGTGATAAATCTACCTCTGTTGACAGCACCAGTCGGTCCAGCTCGGCATCTGAACCGTGCTGGACATGATTTGGCTAAAGCCCCAGAATGCATTTGAAGATCAACACACCAACACACCAACACACCAACACAGAACTGTTTGTTTTGCTCTGGTTAGGACATGGAAGGCATGTATGGGGATGGGGATCTATGGAGTGAACTGCACTGCAAAGCAAGCATGAAGGAAGGCGATCTATGGAATTAGCGGTAGCAACTGTGAAGCATACAAAAAGATCTATGGATTGAATAATACTGTATAGTGAGCTTAGTTCTGCTGTCCACAAGAAAAAGTAGCATTGCAATTTATTCCACAGACTACTACTCATGATATGCTAACTAATGCACTGTTCTGTGAGGTATTCACCATAACGCACAGAATTTTTCCATTGCTGGCCATTTCCAGCATAGAGTTCAGCATACACCGGCCTCGGTCCTAATCGCTCATCTCTCTACCTGTTGTACTGTCATGAATAATGCACATGTATCGCTGGTTTACAAACACACTCTTCTCTTCCCACATACGGTATCTCACCCACAGCACACTGTGCGCACCTTTATCGTACACACACACGTGCTGTGTCTTGCCTTTGAATAATTCATTCATGCCGGTCCTCTCCTCTCGCTCCACTGGGGCATGGGGTGTGTGTGTGGGGGGGGGGGGGGTCGCATTTGAAATGGAGAAGGGGGGCTTTTCCCTGTGACAGGCAGGCAGTTAAATGCCACCAGTGAGTCAGTGTCAGGGTTTGGTGCCCTCAGAGGGGTGGAGTGGGCTGGGTGGGTGGAGTGGGGTGGGGGGGAGGGGGGGGGGGGGGGGGTGTAGGAGGATGTGAGGCGGTAATGGGGTGGGACAGAGACCAGAGGCCACTTTGGAATGCTAGTGCTGTAAGCCCCGACTGGGACATGGGACAGAGAGAGAGGGAGAGAGGGAGAGAGAGAGAGATTAAATGGGAGAGAGAAAGAGATGGGGAGAGAGATGGAGATGGAGAGAGATGGGGAGAGACAGCGAGAGAGAGAAAGAGAGAGAGATTGTTATTCTGCTCTTGCATGGCAGCTAGCAGAGGTGAACCACAAAGAGGGGGAGGAGGAGGAGGAGAAGGAGGAGGAGGAAGAGTAGAGATGAACGAACGAGACAGGATGAATGAAAACAGACAGCGGGCACACGTTTGTTTTTATTAAAAATGAGGATAATGTTCCACGATGCCAACAGTGACGGTGGCTGCGGCGGAGGTGGTGAGGGAGGGGGTCAGAGAAACGTAGCCACGTGACGCCTGGTCAATGCCACCGCTACCACTGCCATCGCCGTGACGACCGCTCACCTTCAGAACTTCTCCCCGGCGTGGCGGAGGGAAAAAAGCTATTAGATCAGGTACAATTCCTCAAACACACACCTGGTCTGGGCTATAAATCTCTGTCTCCATTATGACTCTGCCAATAGGCAGGCCATGCTGGCTGCACACACTCTTTATAGTGGGGTTTGATGTATATTTCACTGGTGCAGGGTGTGTGTGTGTGTGTGTGTGTGCGCGTGTGCGTGGGTGTGCGCGTGCGTGTGTGTGTATGTGTGTATGTGTGACAGAATGAGGTTGGGAAATGAGGGAGCTGCTTCATTATGGCACCATGGGATCGCCGTGTGGTGAGGGGCTGATGCAAAAAACTGAAAACTTGGCATGGGAAGCAAAGGTTGTATGTGTGTGAGAGTGAATGTGGGTGTATGTATGTGTGGAAGGGGTGTGTGGCTGTGTGTGTTTGTGTGTGTGTGTGTGTGTGAGCTAGAGAGAGAGAGAGAGAGATACAGAGAATGTGTGTGTGTGTGAGAGAGAGTACTTGATTGGTGCTTGGGAGAGAGCAAGAAAGAGGGAGAGAAAATGTGTGTGTGAAAGAGGCAGAGAGAGGGTGAGAAGGGACTGAAGAGAAGGATATGAGGATAGAGAAAAGAGATAGAGAAGATAGAGATAGTATAGAGTTGGTATAGAAATGTAGTGCTTTTGAATGTCTTCAGACAGAAGATGGATGGCTAGAGACCAGACACCAAGAGGAACAAGGAAGACAAGGAAGAGATAGCATGATACAGAGACAGTGAAAAGAAAGACAAGAGAGAAAGGACCAGTAGGAAAAGAGGTGAAAAATACACAGAAGAGATGATGCATTAGAGAGAAAAATACCAGGAAAAGAGATAGAGAGAGAGAGAGCAAGAGAGAAAAAGTGAGAGAGTAAAACAGAATACAGTGGAAAAGGTAAAGTATATACTTCAACAGCCAGCTCGTTTGTCTTGCTCCCTGCTGCAGGAGGGAAGGAGAGAGAGAGAAAGAGAGAGAGAGAGAGAATGAGTGGAAGAGAGAGAGGAACCCCTCGTCTCTTTGCCGTCAACCTTTTATTGACAAGACTGCAGTAGCCTCACAGAGGCCATTAAGAAGTGCTCATCACCCCTATTCATCTTGAGCACGCCCGTGACTGCTTCCTCTATCTCTCTCTCTCTCTCTCTCTCTCTCTCTCTCTCTCTCTCTCTCTCTCTCTCACTCGCTCCAGCTCTCTTTAACTCTCTTTTCTTCTCTCCCACTCCTTGGCCTCCTATACTCTCCTCCTGCTTCATCCATCCCGTGTCTGTTACACAGGTGGTCAAATAAAATGAAATGAAAGGACTGGGAGAGGCGGTAGGTAGTTGCAATGAAAGACTAATTGAGTCTCAAGTAAATATCTTGTAGTCTTGCTAATGACAAATGTGCCCTTAGACATTGATACCATTACGGTAAATTCATAATCATGACCAATTGCATTGAGATTGTATTACAATTGAGATGCATGGATGATATCTAGTGACTGGCAAAAAAATCTTGACATTCCCTGAATGGAAAATAAACTGAAGCAGATGCTTCATGAACCCTGTATTACCAGCCAGTGCATAAACTAGTATTTGTGTAATACACCCTACACCCTTGAACTGGAGGCTTCTTCCTCCTATTCTGATGGTGCCAACTACCTTGGCCAAACATGTGTTATGGAAATATTCCTTTTTGGGTGTTCCAGTGCAACATCTGAGACAGACAACTAAACCTTATGAAAACAAAACATGGTGTAGGTGCCTCCTATAAACAAGTTCATTGAAAAAGTCTGAGAGTACAAAAAGACTCTCTCTCTCTCGCTTTCTATTTCACTCTCTCTTTCTCTCTCTCTTTCTCACTCTCTCTCTCTTTCTCTCTCTCTTTCTCACTTATTGTGCTTTGCATGTGTTTATGTGGCTTTAAACCATAGCTGTGAGCTTTAAACCATAGCTGTGAGCTTTTCCCTCCAGTATCAGAAGCTCCACTGATCCCTGAAACAAGCAGAAAATAAATAAACAATAATACAGAAAAAAACTTGCTGAAGCTAAGACCTTTGAGGGAATACTTCTAA
Organism: Clupea harengus; assembly: GCF_900700415.2. Classification (NCBI taxonomy): domain Eukaryota; kingdom Metazoa; phylum Chordata; class Actinopteri; order Clupeiformes; family Clupeidae; genus Clupea; species Clupea harengus. The sequence goes on along the minus strand of NC_045171.1, from coordinate 17,374,570 downwards.
GGTACACACTGAAAGCCACTCTACTGTGGCTGCTTTGCTCTCTCTTTTTCTGTTTCGCTTGTTTTTGCAATGCATCCAAAGAGGAGCTGTCATTTTGTTCAGGATGTTTTTAGGAGCCGGCATGGATCAAATGGTCTGTCAGTGTTCAGTCCCTTCAGCACAGCTGAACTCAATGGAAGCGCAGTGGTCAAACTCGCTCAGTGTTCACAGAGGCAAAGAGACTATGAGAAGGGTGTCACTGATGCTCAGTCCAAACATAAAGCCTGAATCTCGGGTTTGACGTCAAACACAGACCTCTGAATCACTTTCCTCCTTTCTGTATGTTGTTTCAGAATTTTGTTTTCCAATTGATTTCTCATAACCCAAGCTTCTTTGTAATCCTGGAATCATCAAAAATAGACTGAGCTATTTTTTTTATTTTTACTATCTGATAGGAGTGTGGGGGTGGGGATTCAGGTTTTCTCTGTACCAAACTGACCGCTCGTATAGCTGCCAGTTTAACGGCCAATCTCTCTCCTTGCTCCTCCTGTTGTCATACAATTTTTTTTACCCCCGATTGATACTGATTGATTTGTCCTAACCCAAACCTCTTCACAATCCTGCAATCACTAAAAGCAGATTTCGTTTTTCATTGTTCGTTTTGCAAAACACGGATATCTTATGGGATGTAAGGTGGGAGGAGAGGGGTTCAGGTTTTTTCTATACCAGTAGAGTGGCCGCTCGTATAGCTCACTCACCAGTAGAATCACTGCTTGTGTAGGTCACTCACCAGTAGAATCACTGATCGTGTAGGTCACTCACCAGTAGAATCACCGCTCGTATAGGACACTCACCTGTAGAATCACTGCTCGTATAGGTCACTCACCAGTAGAATCACCGCTCGTATAGGTCACTCACCAGTAGGCTGATCGCTCATATAGCTCACTCACCAGTAGAATCACTGCTCGTATAGGTCACTCATCAGTAGGCTGACCGCTTGTATAGCTCACTCACCAGTAGGCTGACCGCTCGTATAGCTTACTCACCAGTAGGCTGACCGCTCATATTGCTGCCAGTTTAATGCTCTTTCTGCTTTCTCCTTGTACTGGTGCTAAACCAGTGTCTGAAGAACTTAACTGTGGGTGGGTAGAGGCAGGCAGCTCTAACCAGTAAACGCCTGGCTTCTGTAAAACATGCCCTCTGTACCTGCTATAATCTACGCTCCATAATTACGTCATAGCTCACACCGCAGCGGATGATGGTGTGTGTGTGTGTGTGTGTGTGTGTGTGTGTGTGTGTGTGTGTGTATGTGTGTGTGTGTGTGGAGATGACGGTTTGGGGGGGTCATATAATAAATAAGGACGGAGAGTGAGGAGACGGAATGACTCCAGATGGTGCAGCGTGATTTATAACCTGCGTTGAATGCACAACCTCGGCAGGATCACAGACAAGGGCATTGGGGACTTCCAGTGAGAGAGAGGGAGAGAGAGGAATGGAGGGAGGGAGAGAAAGAGAGAGAAAGAATGAGAGAGAGAGAGAGAGGGAGAAAGAGCAGTAGGAAGATTGACAGAGAGGGACAGAGACAGAGAAATAGAGAGAGAGAGCGAGAGAGAGAGAGAGAATGAGAGAGATAGAGAGGAAATACAACTCGAAGCAGATATGTGTGAGAGGTATGAAAAGGAAGAGCAGAAGAGATGCGAAGGGGGGGAGAGAGATAAGGAAAGAAAGCTTGTAGCAGAACCACTAAGCACTAAAACCAACCAACCAACCAACCAACCGATCCAATCCACCATCCAGCTAAAGACAGCTAATATCTCCCCCTCTTTTTCTCATAGTCCTCAATGTCACAGCACAATGACCAAAACCACAGAAGAACATCCCCCATCGCCTGCCCAGCCCCTATGCTTTTGAGTCCTCCAAACATCATGAAACATGAATGCTTGAAATCTAATAACAGGGCTTGCAAGATGCCCTGCGGAACCTTGGGTTAAAGAAAAATGGTCGGCGTTTACGTTTGTACTTCACCTCGGAGACTTGCATCCTGGGTCACAGGGCTCTTTTTCCGAGACTGCGGAACCGAGACCTGTCCGAGGCTGCGGACGTGGGAGCCTTGGCCAATCGATATGTACTTTAAAAAACTGCCGACCTCAGAGTGGATGTGCGAGTCGACAGCTCGATTGGCCGAGCCGCGTCACGGCGCAATGTGGCCCGATCACGTCTAATCAACTTCACCGCAGAGCCCGGCGCCCAGAGAGATCACGGAGCCAGCGAGGGATTCAAACGGTCGTTTGGCCACTTACTCAAAGCCTGTGGGCAACAGATGGATATTTTCTGTGACTGTGTGTGTAATAAAACCCCACATCCATAGCGAGGAGGGTGAGATTCGGTTAAGATCCGAGACTCAAAGAAATAAGTCTGCCATCGTGTTGATGTTAAAGGGCCATCAAGACTCAGTGTCCATCCCCACTCTGATGTGATCCAGCTCGGGAGACAGGAGGAAACGAAATATATGTTTGGCCCCTCTGGCTTAAAGTGCAGCACTAAGCTCTTTTCCAAGGGCAGAATCAGCCTGACCTATCAACATTCAGTCCAGTGGCGGCCATAAATTAGGAGGCTGTACGGCAGAGAGGACTTCCATTGATTATTAGGAGCCGGGAGGACACAGGAGCCCAGCTCTATTTACACTCTTATTAACCAGACACACCACACATACCACCACACCAGCTCTATGTACACTCTTATTAACCAGACACACCACACATACCACCACACCAGCTCTATGTACACTCTTATTAACCAGACACACCACACATACCACCACACCAGCTCTATGTACACTCTTATTAACCAGACACACCACACATACCACCACACCAGCTCTATGTACACTCTTATTAACCAGACACACCACACATACCACCACACCAGCTCTATGTACACTCTTATTAACCAGACACACCACACATACCACCACACCAGCTCTATGTACACTCTTATTAACCAGACACACCACACATACCACCACACCAGCTCTATGTACACTCTTATTAACCAGACACACCACACATATCACCACACCACTAACACACACAAACACATACCAACATGCCCTTACATTCTCTCTCTCTCTCTCTACCACAAACACACTCAAACATGCTCTCACATTCTCTCTCTCTCTCTCTCTGTCTCTCTCTCTCTATCACCACACCACAAACACACAAACATGCCCTTACATTCTCTCTCTCTCTCTCTCTTTCTATCACCACACCACAAACACATACACATACACACACACACAAACTTGCCCTAGCATTCTCTCTCTCTCTCTCTCTCTCTTTCTATCACCTACCCACAAACACACACAAACATGCTCTCACATTCTCTCTCTCTCTCTTTTTCTATCACCACACCACAAACACATACACATACACAAACATGCCCTCGCATTCTCTCTCTCTCTCTTTCTATCACCCACCCACAAACACACACAACAATGCCCTCACATTCTCTCTCTCTCCCTCTCTCTCTCTCTCTCTCTCTCTATCACCAACCCACCCCCACACACATACACAAATATTACAGAGACACACACATATTTTTTTTCTCCCTCTCTCTCACACACTCAGACACACAGACACACTCACACAGGCAGAAAGTGACACAGACACACACACAAATACATACCAAACACACACAGACATGCACACATTCACAAACACGTGCACACAGACGCACACACACACACACTCACACACTGGCAGACAGGGGAAGAACCCAAAGCTATCGACGAAACAGAAATAACTTTGGGAATTGGGGATTCATAAGAAGGCAAGATGAGAAAGTGAAAGTTTCAGAAATTGAATTGCTTGACAACACCGAGAAAACATCAATGCAGTCTGCGTGTAGCAGAGACTGGGAGATAAATGCAGTTTAGCTCCTTTCATGAATAATTGCATGAGGGATTTTCCAGTTTGCCCCGTTGTCCATCCGCTGAACGTACCTGTGTTTCCTCCAGTTTCACCAGAGGGCACTCTAGTGCTGTCGCTGGATGACATCAACAGTGTACACTCACTACCGTATATGCAAATATCAACAAACGTTCACTCAAATCCTAAACACCTAAACACTTTGATGAATGTGATATATAATATACAATTCATATATACCTATATGTATTCACTATGATTAATTTGCATCCTGGCAATGCAAATATGGATCATTTTGTAAATAGATACCACCACCTGCTTAACTGGGAACATTGACTGGGAACATTTATTTGAGACTATTTCTAATCACCATGCTTGTATTACCTTGATGTAGCCTAGAGACTATAATCAGTCATATGCAGTGTGAAGTGGTTTTAACCAAACTGTAAATATAGAGAACTATATGTTTACAGTAATTGAATCCCACAGTTCACAGAGAGTTGTACCACAGTGGTACACAGTGTTTACAGTCAGTGTGTTGTTGTGCCAAACAATTAAAACCAGTGGGTAAAATCCTCCCACTGAGCCCATCAACCACAGTTGAGTCCAGTGCTGATGTAGGTTGCCAAGAGAGTTGCTCTTTGCATTTCTTGGTACTGAGCACACAGTGGATTTCCTGTAGTCAGCCGTTCTCTATTGGACTTTCTCTGAAAACGTCTGAACTCTCTGTGGTATGTGAGGAAGAGCTGACCTACGCCAACAAAACATTCCTTTTGTCCCTTTTCTGTTGGCAGCTGTGGTGCAACATGATGGACATTTTACCACACCATAGTATCCTTCTTGAAGACATACACACACACACATGAACAAACACAAATACTCAAACACACACACAAACACACTCACACACACAGTCACAAACACACACACACACACACACATGGGTATGCATTGTTACATTGGCAGCTTTACTTAAGCTTTACGCCATCCAATCCCTCTTGCTATCCGTCAGCATTTAGTGCTAATGAGGACTAATTGCACCATGTATGCTGCACATGCTGTTCAGTGGCACAAACGCATGCACGAGAGCAACTCGTCTCTGCATCTCCAACTGCGACAGCAAATGTGAGTGAGCGTGTCCGTCCGTTTTCCTGCACTGTAAATTCAGGGGCTGTGGTCATTGCTACTTCTGGCTCTCAGCGCTCTCCAGTCGGCTTGTTGATAGAAGTAGAATCTGTAGAAGTTTCTCAGATGAGGATCAGTAACGGTGGCTGTATTTTGACGCCTGTTTTTTATTTTATTTTGGATGATTTCTTTGCTGTTCTGTCTGTCCGTCCACACATTGCTACATACCCAGTCGCGCGCACACACACACACACACACACACACACACACACACACACACACACACACACACACACACACACACACACAGAACACAAATCTGAACTGAACTACACCACAGCCTTTATATTGTCAATAATTTGTCTTATTGTCTGCTTATTCTCCTGACATTAAGCAGCAAACAGTTCAGGCAGTTCATGACAGTTATGCTTGGCACACAGCTGACGTCACATGTCATGCTTGCATTTTTAAAGACCTTCTTTCATTCATTCCTTAGAGATTCCAGGTTGCACAATTGTTGGCTGCATTTAACATCCTTCAACATTCACACCTCCTCTATCTTTACTCCATCTACCTCTCGGCCTATTTGGTCCAACTCCACTGATTTTTAACGTTTCTACCTTGGATAAGGACTTCCAGTGAATGCATTTGGGCCACACTGCAGTTCTTACACCATGAGTTCAAGCTGGACTTGCTGAGCTGGAGCAGGAGTTGATCAGTTAGCACAAATGTCCAGCTGACATTGCGAATAAACCTAATGATAAAATATCTGCAGCATGACCTTTTCTTCAGCTCTTACCATCTAATGTCTCCTTAAAAATGAAGTTCAGGCTCATTTTAATTGGGTGACTAATCAATCCTCTTTCCAGACCCATTGTGCCCAGGTCATGCTTCTCCGTGACTCAAAACATAATGTCATTTGCTGACAGGAAGGATGTAATCAGCTAAATGTGAGTAGGTTTAGGAGCTTAGTATAAAAATATGTAAGCATAAAAGTAATACAAATATAAAAATACACCACTAAAAGACTGAAAGCAAATGATTGTGCAGTAATAATGCTAAATTATACAGTATCGGGACAGTAATCAAAACTACTTACCAGTTTGTCTATATTCTGTAAATTATTCAATGATTTATTGACATGTACTTGTTCAATCAATCAACATTAACATTCAATATAGACACATCACAAGTAACCTCCTCCTAGTTAGACCTTGACGCCTTTGGGCTGTCTCCTACGCCCACACTCCGTGGCCTTTATCCCTGATAAAGTGCTTTTTCGGCTCCGTGTTATAGCATTTCTGTCAAATAATACTGTTACATGAACAACAGTGGCCTGCGAACGGGCAACATGGCTCCAACATGTAAGAACAGCGTACGACAGAATGACAAGGGGAACACATGCTTTGTTTTTCCTGTCGCTGGCCTCAAGGGGCCAAACAGACATGGCAAACAAACACTCGCCTCAGGCAGTCCAAGCTCCAGGCATTTCTGTATTATCCCGGCCATTAGTATGGACGAAGCACCCATGCCCTGACCCACTACCAGATATCATAGCATCCTTGTTATTCATAATTCACAATATTTTTCCATTGATTCCATAATCCCTCATCGGGAATGGGAGTCTGTGGAGGCAGCCGAGGTGGGTTTGTAGTTTTTCTTCTGACAGCCGCGTGTGTTTGAGGAGTGATGTGAAAACACCCAACTGTGTGTTCTGCAGGTAAGAGACACCATCACAAATTACAACATGGCAGTAGACTTCTTCATTTGCAAGGCTGCGACGAGGCTCTATTGGGTCTGGATTGCCTTTGGCCTTCAGTGATGCAAGACCTGTCCTCAGTCTCTCTACACGCAATCTCTCTCAGTCTGCTAGTAATGGTCTGGATAGAATACTAAACTTTCTCAAGTGTGTGAAAGTGTCTCAAGTGTGTGAAATTTCTTCAAGTTCTTGTATACATGTTAATGCAAATGTTAATGCGTTGATTTCACTTGTTTACAATGTTACATTTACAGTAAAAAAAAAACCACAATACTAATGCATTAAACACGAAAACATGTAGCAGGTTTATCTTTCCATCTTCAAGGTATAAAAATACTTCAAAGCATGCTGTACAGTGCCTAGCCAATAGAGAGAAAATGTCAAGGAGGAGAAAAAAGGTCCATAATTCTGATTATTCATTCATTTCTGTGAGCTATCAGGCCGTCACAGGCCTGATGGGCAGGAACAGAGGGGGTACTCATCCGGGGAGCATAGAAACATAAAGCCCCTCAACCGGCAGCATGTGACAACTCTGATAGGCTAAATTATAAAAAATAGTTTCTTTCCCAGAGGCCTGCGAACAGCCCTCAACCATCAGGGCCATGGGGGGTGGGGATTGAAATTAAGATTAACACATAAAAAATGCATTAAGATTAAGATCACGGCTGCCCCTGAGTTGTGCAGGAGAGTGACTAATGCTTTCGGGAAGAACCTATTATCTCTCGTAACCTCATATGCAAGTCCTTGGGTCTGCCTGTGAGGAAGCGATAGATGCACACTAGATGGACTGGAGCCAGGGAACAGCGCATCTGTCATCTACCCCTCCTGAGGATCACAGGCTGGCTTTAAGGATGGAGACAGAGAGCATTCTCATTTGTTTAATGAGAGCATAGAGGATGCCATATTACTTCACGTCAGCTTCGTATGTTTCAGTCCCCCTGTAAAAGACAGGAACTAAACACTTTGGACAGCACAGCAGCATAGCATACACTTTGTAGAGCACACCTGTTGTAAAATCAAGGAAAACAAAAAGAAACCTCTGTTTTCATTCAAGTATGTTCGATATTGAGATTGATGATCCATGTGTATTGAGAGCCCCGTAAATGACATTGTATTTGCACAGTTAGTAAGCGAACATTGTAAATAGTTGATCTAAGACCTCCTGGGCTGAGTGTTAAACATTGATCAGTCTAAAACACGTCCTCATCATACACCTCCTTAATAAGATTTCATTTCACAGGAATAACTACCATTCAATGCAAATATTACACAGTAATCACACAGGTAGATACATGGTGGTCGTGAGGCTAAGAAATTATCCGGAATGCTGCAGTGCTGTCAGTTTTTCTTCCTCTGCCTCTTTGTGCACATCCGTGTTGCTGTTCTAACTACATGTATAATTAGAGGCAGATGTTGTACCGCGATAGCCGCAGCTCATCAGACTGTGGCGTTGACACTTCACCACGGTGACAAAGACACATCTGGGTACCATAAAACATGGTTTGGCTATAACCCATTGACGGCATGATGTTTCGAAATGATGAAAGTGCTTTCAAGCTGAAGCCAATTAAAGTCTGACGAAACCTGCCAGTCAGTAGTTTAGAAAAAAAGGACCTTCTGGGCAAAAAAAAGCAAAGCTCTCCGGGCAAGTAACTCTATGGTACTTGCATTGTCAGTCTGCCACTAAATGAGGGAAAAATGTATATCTGGCCACATGATCACATGGCCGTGAACAACACGCTGTGGATATTTGCATTTCTTAAGCATCTGTCAGCTTGATTGAAATAGATGGCCCTCGCCCTCTTTTCCCAGTCTTTCTCCTCTCTTCACTCCCTCACTCCCTCTCTTCTCCTCTCATCTCTGTTTCTCCCCTTTGTTGTTCTGCTGCCCGTGAAAACAGCCTGCCTTGCATCTGAAGCAGTGCGTGGCGGCTCGGAGGACGTGTTGCTATGAGCACTGTGCCTGCATTGCGGAGGCTGTCCAGCCGCCGATTGATTTGTGGCTATTGAGACAACACCGATACGTCGCCGTGACTACACACGTCAGCCGCTGCCTCACTTCAGGTTTTTTTTTTTTGTCTTTCCAAAGCAGGTTCGAAGGAAGATGTGAAATGGATTATGTATCGGCCGTTCAGCCGGACGCTCTCATCCGGCTACTGTTCCTGTGCCTGCCTCTCATACTAATGTGTGTGAGTCACGAACAAGGCAAATGCACGTGTTGTGGCCGTAGGAATTTGAAGAGTTTCTGGGTTTCAGTCTTGGATCATTATTCATCTTAGTTTGGGTTTCTTTATGCTATTGCCATCACTTTGTGTTTTAGTTTACAAATAGTGAAGAGAATGCAACAGCAGACATGTACTCTTTGTTGACCCAGGTCATTCGATTTTGGATTTGAATTGTACAATTGTATCATCTTCATAAGGTTATGTTATATATTCACATGTATGATATATATGATATAATGAAGCATGTTGTTCACTAACCTCCAGAGAATTATAATGTCATTATTGTACACATGACCTGCTTAACCTGTTAAATGCATTACAGTGGAATAAACTGCGAGAAAGTAAATCTCCAGCTGCAACAGTCCTTGCCACTGCCATGACTGAACACAGCAACCAATCATTTTTGATGTATTGCATCATGGGAAGAACTCTGATTGGCTGGCTCCAGTGAAGTGTGAAAGATTAATGCTGTCACTTCCTGGATGTGGCAATATTATGCGACTCAGTGGGGCAGAGAGGTTTATAATGTGGGCCTTCACTCAGGAGCGACTGTGGGATCTGCACCACGTGTGAGTTTAAGTCCATACACACTGAAAACATTTCAATGTGACACATTACATTAGGTAAATATAATAATGCAGGATGATCAGGCACATGTCAAATAAAACACTTGGATATTTACTCTGCCAAATACAGCGTTCTGGAGTAGTGCTCTGGAGTATAAGCTATTGGCAGGTGTACCTTTTTGACTTGATTTTAACTCAATGATTTTAACTCAATGATTTTAACTTAATGATTTTATAATAATATAATAACATTACACAGGTCATCTAATGTTGGTTATACCCAGACAGCGGATTAAAATCAGTGATCAGAATCGATCAAGATTTATATTTTAAAACCCAACACTACAACACGCAATATTTTGCAGTCATAACAAAAACTGATGCAAGGTTTATAGCACATATAATCAAAAGCAAACAATCCAAAACCTGTCCCACAATGACCTGGCTCAACATTTTTGATGTAAAAGCCTGACAGACTTAAAGGTTCAGCTTGTTTGTTTGTTTTGTGTGCCACATGTTTACCTCATCAACAATTATCAACATTTTAAGTGCAGACTGCCACCTGCAATTATAAGATGCCGTACACAACATTTATGGGGAGTCTCCAAATGGCATCTCCAATGGCAGTTTTGACAATTACTTTCCTCCCAAAAAAGCACATTACTCCTGTCAGGCCTCTGGCTTCCTTCCACTGTCAGTGCAAAAAAAAAAAAAAAAGGTAAAAGAAAGAAAAAGAAAAGAAAAAAAAAGAATGCTGGAATTCACCAATTACCCACCTCTGACTCATGGCTGTGCCATTAATCAAACACCAAGCGAGACTCAGGGAGGAGAGAAGCAGAGAGACTCAACTTAGCTCAGCTCAGCGCTGACTGCCTGACTGTCTGTCTGTCTGACTGCCTGACTGTCTGTCTGTCTGTCTGTCTGTCTGTCTGTCTGTCCCCGGAGCCCTGAGAACTGAGCCGTAGGAAGGGGAGCTTCAGTGTTTTTCAGAGTTACATTCACACCTCTGTGGGTGGGGAGCGGGGGCCTCAGGTCTGGCCTCAGGTTTGGCTCATGGTGGACATGAAGAGGAACGTTAGCTACTGGAGTGACGTTTTACAAGAACGTGGTCCCTGCGGGAGGAACGGCATGAAATGGAACCGCTTCACACCACACTAATCGATGATGGGTTTATAAAGGAAATCACTTGTCTCTCAGCAGAGAGCATTACACTGAAACAGGTTGATCATGACCTGTCTCTGGGGGGTAAAAAGGGTAATAACATTTCATGGCAAATGGTGGAACTGTGGATATGGATATTGTCATTGGCTGGGGATGAGTGTCCGTATGAACGTCTTCATCCATGCCATTTCACACTCTTTGCTTTAGTGGTCACGACCTCTCCATTAAGGCTGGGCACTGGTTGAAATGAAAGAAAATGCTAACTGCCTCAATCCACCCAGTGTGCAAAATGACCCTAAATAACCTGCAGCCGTTTTCAAACATCAGTGATTCCAGTGTTTAGCATTTCCTTTCCATTCATTGTTGACAACATTGCTAACAATGTTATTCATATTAACAAACGGGAACAACACTGACCTTTTCATTGATGCAACTTGCCCTTCAAAAAATGTTTACTAGCACTACATTACAGAGACTTTTGTACCGATTTTTTTTAATGTGATATTTCTCCGCACTTCAAGTGAGATGCGTCATAGATTCGAGAGCTTGGTTTAAAGTTATAATACATCATTCTTGCCAACTGTCAACTGGTGACATTCCAGTTCAATGAAAAATGTTCAGATTTTGGTCAGGCAGAATACATATTGCAAATCCTCTATCAGATAGAGGACATTTAAATATTCTTACGGTTTCTTTGAACCAGAATTGATAGACGATAGGTTCGGCTATCTTGTGGAGTCCTTCAAAGGCCCTTTTAGCTTCTACTTTGTGGATGTCACCTCACATATAAATCTGATGCACAGTAATGTCAGAAAGAGATTCATAAAAATGTAGTCTCCAAAGACAGGTCTACTGTGATTTAATGCTGTGTTTGTGTAAACTGCAGTTTTGCAAAAAGCAGCAATGAGGCTCTCTGCTTATGATCCCCTAGGTCACTGCTTGATCGCTGCTGTTTGTTGTGTTAGTTTGTTGTGTTGTTGTGTTAGTTTGCTGATTGGCCTGCGACTATGCAGTTTGTATGTGTAGTATGTGTTCATATTCAAATATGTGACATGTTTAACTGGTCTAACTTAATTACATTTTGTCTTTGCTTTTCTTTTCATGTCTTTATTTCACCACAAGACCAGATAAAACTTCACAGGTGTCCTGTACAATGCACCTCGGTGAAGCAAAAACCCTCCGTTCTCCACGGTGTGCTAATATTTTGATAGCGCTGAGTCTCCCCGGCTCCTTTTGTTTTGCTCTCAGAGATCAGGCTTCTGATTGGCAGTCTTATTCATGTTTGGAAAACGCTGGCTGTCAGTGCCGACCTTTCTTCCTTTTGTTGCCCTGACAGCTTACATTACATGATCAGAAGTCTGCTGCCTCTCACGCTTTGTCTCAAGGAGGGTTCTCTTCCTCAGTGACATCAGCATGAAAGGGATCTCTTAGAACTCCCCTGCTGACAGAAATCCACACACTTGTGGAGATTCTCTGATTGCACCAAATGTATTTGAGCTAAAAAAAAAATCCCATTGCAGGGAAAATCGTACTGTAGTATTGATACAGAAAATGGGTTATGTGCATTATTAAGTACACTGGATGTGTCATCACTGCTGAAATAAAGTCATCCTGGAGTATCTGCTAACAATGCCCAGAGGACAGATGACAGCATCATATTTACATCTATGTGTATGGAGGAATGCTGTTTTAAAACTATCAAATTACTATTCTGGGCTTCATTGCCACATGCATTATACACCCCCAAGCATTTCCTGAATTTCTATAATAACTACGTATATCTTAATTATAGTAGGTATAGACATAGGGGGAAATTCAATTAAAAATATACATTTCTTTAAAGTGTGGTTGGATGTTATTGGACAGTGGTTATATGAGATCAGATGGTTTGCACATAGTGTTGGCAAAAAACACATCTTGTGTCCAATTCCTGGGGAGCCTGTGCAGGTCATGCTCAATAAAAATGTCTACTAAATCCTGAGATGTATCGCGTTTGCTTGTAGATCTAAATTTGAAATTCAATTGCATCGTTTGGTCATATCACTGGAGTGAGCATGTGAATGCTTCTTTTTTTTCCGGGCATCTTGAAGGCACGGCTAAGAACAGACCTTGGGTTTCTTGGAACGTTTGGACTCGTGAATTCAATTTTGTGCAGGACTGTGCTCCTGTGCTATTTATCACTGTGCCTGTCTCATACAACTGAGGAATAAACTGGCAAGAGCCAGCTCTCACTGCAAGGGGGAGAGATCCCTTGAAAATGAAATTCCTCTGCCTTTTCCCCCGAAAGCCAGGCAAAACTGTCAGCAAACCCTGACAAATGCGTTGTTTCACAACAGAACAATGGCAAGCTCTAAATTTATCACCAATCAATATCAGTAGCGGCCCGTGACCAGGTAAATAGGTGGGGCTTCCAAGTTTAATCAAATACAAGTTTTATGTTTCGTGACGTGCTGCACCTACAATGCGCTGCTCGACAGAACACGATGTGTTCTTGCTTCATTTGGCCGTTTGGGTGTTACTCAAATGATGATTGGCAGGTGCTAATGCGAATAATTAATGTTGACTGTTCCAGTGTCGTGGGTTGTTTTGCAAGGCATACTGTGGAACACAATTTTTTTTTTTGTCAGATGTTTACATCTGTTCATGTACTTATTTTCAGCCACCTTTATTTATTGTGGGTTATCTCACGAGTAGCCTGGTATAACCAGGTGAATAGCGTCTGTCCAGGCTCCATTGGGGATTGTTTCCAGTCACTGCATCCCAATGGACATACCCCTTGGGTTCATTTTGAAACCATTGGACCAGCCTTCAACCAAACGGCATGGGATTGCTATACTTCCTACTTCGTCACTAATGATCCAAACTGGTGTATTAGCCTTTTCTGAAACCCCGTTGGCAGTAAAGAAACAATGTCTTTGCCCTTGATGAATACATTTACACATTTTCTTGCTCTGGCTTCAATTCTTCAATGTTTGCTAAGTGTTGCTACACCTGTTTTTAATCGCTTTATCTAGCTCTAACACTGCCACCATTGGTGTTACTACATGTTGAGACAAATGCTTCACTTTAATGGCACTTAGCCACCCCCACTGGTCACTGATTGGCCCACCCTTCAGAGTGGCTGAGCGATTCATCTTGCAAATAGGGTTTCCAGACTATAATCTACTGATCAGTGGAATCTGAGATGAGAGCACTAGGCGGGCAAAGCCAGGTTAGCGCAGGGGTGTCAGCAGAATTTCCACTCACAGTAAACTATCCACTGTGCAGGACCACCAACAACGCTAAATGTAATCTTAAATTGATAATTGTTCTAATTTAATATGGTAAAAATCTTTCAAAAATCAACCATCAGTCGCAGTCATCAAATACACTGTGCCAGCAGTTACGTTTTCAGCAGAGTTTGTAAAAAGCCCCCTCTCGTCCTCTGAGCTACACACAGGCTGGAGCTGGAGAGCTGGATCCCTGATTTGTTTTAGTCCTACAGAGAACTCTCAGCAGGCCCTGACAGGCCACCTCTGTTATTGTCCTTTCCTTACTACCAGCACACACAGGCTACTTCCCCAGTAGCACACAAAAACTAATACGAATACCAAACACCATCAATCATTGACAATTAAATCATCGAACACAAACACGCAGCAGCACAGCCCGAGATAATGCCCTGCCTAAAGTTTCCATACACATATCCCTTTCCATGCACAACCACACAATAAAGATCGAGTTGCCACGGCAGGCGGGAATAAACAAAAATATCGATGTGAAATATCGAGTCGATGGACGGGGCTTATAGCGCAAATTCAAGATGGTTGGCGTGTCAGAGCCATAAAGCTAGTTGGCATCTATGTAAAAAAAGAAATCACGTTTCAGCAAGTACTGTGATTGTATCTCACAGCCATTGACAACAGTATTGATATTTCACAAAACAATGGGGTACTTTCCTGCACTAGCCCGTTGGTTCTATGCTGTATTTAATATGCTGCTCCATGATACAGATAGACCTCGAGTGGCCCTCCACACCACTCATTCCCGTGACCTCAAGCCTCCTCATAAATCTCTATGAATTACCCAAGGTTAAGATTTGGGTTGCCATTATCGCCGGGTTTGGCGGCGAGTAACTTGCCCTCGCTCTGAAAGTCAAACGCCTCTGCCACTGTTTAGGATTCCAAGGCTGTCGCCGAAAACAGGAGACTGTTAATTACATCATTGTGAACAGTCAAGGGCAATTAGGCATAGGTAGGGTGAGACATTCTGTGTGCAAATTATGCATGGGATATGAGGGTGGAATCTCCTGGTGGTGAAGCACATTATTCCCAGAGGTGTAGCCAGATGACAGGCTTCTTGTTTTTCTGATGAGCAGCACAAAGCAAGCGGGGGGTCCCGGATAAAATGTTCTTTTCCAATCACAATGGTGAAAGGTTACAAATGAAGCAGGCGAGCCTGCTGAGAAACAATGAAGTCGACAATGTGCTGTTATTAAAATGAGTAATGCGATTAATTAAGATATTCATCACGCTCGCTGGGTGAATATAAATTCATAAACAAACATGGCCACTGTGTGATATAAATGTTCATCTAAGGTGTCCTCTCCTCTCCCTCTCTTTCTCTACCTCTCCCCCTCTCTACAGTGTAAAACACCATTGAGGTGAACAACAGGGCTGGAAAACACTATTTTTGTTCTCTGTAGAGATGGACTGCCAGGAAAAAAGTAACACTTTCCAATTAGTCTTAACTCGGTATTATTACAGTTCTCTTCAGTGCGCCTATTTACATATCTCAAGAGACATACAAATCCCATCCTGTGAGGCTTTTGCGAATTTTTAATTTCCCACATAGCTGCTAAAAACAAGTGTTACATTAAATTCTGTAAAATGCTGAATTAGGGTAATACCAGGTGGTGGGTGGTCCCACGTTTTGCACATTTCACCCCCTGTGGCAGGCTCTTATTTATACTCATTCCTTGCAGGAAATGTAGTGTCCAGTTAATTAAATTATCACAAATTCTTAACCAATAAAGGAGTAGATAATTGCGGGTTTGACTTCCAACCAACCACACACACATACACATACATATGTACTCACACACACACACACACACACACACACACACACACACACACACACACACATATATATATATATATATATATATACACACAGTATATATAAATGATTAAATACATTCAAAATATTCTATATACATAAAACGCTTGAAGCTGAAATCAAGACGTCTTCGTCCCATTAGTCACAGCACAAGGACACACTGAAAGGTTAAGTAAGAGTCATATTTGGTATTTACACTATAGCGAGTGTACTCTGAACTCCACCAATAGTATTCATGGAGCCCCTATATACAGGGCATGTCTTTGCAGATAAAATACTGTTAAACTGACCCTGATGAGATGACTGCCATTAAAAATCTTCACCACTGCCTTTCACAGATGGGTCCCTGAAGATGCATATTTCCTGAGATTTCCTTTTCTGGTCAGAAGAGAGGGACAGACAGGAGAGAGAGAGACAGAGAGAGCAAGAGACAGAGCGAGAGAGGGAGCGAGAGAGACTTCCAACAGAGACCATATTGCAGTTCATAAATTAACTCCCACACACATATCCAGCAGTAACACTGAACACTGCGGGCCTGGGTGAGAATCTATGGAACTATTACAGTCTCGGTTGGTCCATAATACCACATTCAGCAATGTAGCATTTAATTTCATATTCACCAAAATATTACATGTCCTATAATGACCTGGGGCAAATCACACCATGTGAAATACAAACAGGATACATTCCTGCAATTCTCTTTTCTCCTCCGGGTGCGAGGATGTATTTACAAGCCAAGTAACCTACTATCAATATTAGCACCATAACTAATTCATGGTCATTGCACAAACACGTATATGCATATATAACTAAGATTAAAATTTAATGGAGGCAAAACACAACTAGTCACCTCCTGTGGCGGGAAAATCAAACATTGGCTTTTGTGGACATTTGACGATTGATTTCTCTTGGCTGTGTGGTGGTGTGCCCACTCACATAGACCCATATTGATGGTGGGGGTCATAGAGCCTCTCCATTAAGGGACTGCCATACACTGTGCTGCCTGTGTGTGTGTGTGTGTGTGTGTGCTCGCTAGGCTCGTTTAAATACACAAACACTGACACTAATAGGATTAGTGTGGATTTCAAGGAAACACTAAATAATAGGATAATAGTTAGCCGCTAGCTGTCTGAGCAATCAGATCCCATTTCATCCATCACTTTCCAACAACAGAAGAAAGAAATGAAAGGGCGGAGGTGGCCGGCTGGTTGTCCATGAGCATTTCATCACACACAGTGTCTGTAATAATCGAAGAATGGATGAGATCCAGCACATGCTATGCTATTTATCTCAGATCTGGTCATACATATTTTGGTCTGTTTAAGTAATTAGCCACTAACAGTGCTAATACCCCAATGCAAGATTGCAGCCGCTCAGGGCCTTTGGAACGAATAAGAGGGCTGTCCATGCATATTTCTCTGGATGATTCATGCACAGAGGTCATTTTCAAAGTGCTCACATGTTTGGAATCTAATGGCAACAAAGTTAATGACTTTATTGATCGCATTTCTATCATGCAAGCAACTTCACGCATCACAGTAAATCAGCACTAGTGCATAGTGGATAAAATGCTGGAAGAGAAGAGGAACATTGAGGTGGAGACCATCAGTGTCTACAGTGACGTATCGAGGTGCACATACATACAGATGTCCATATTTCAAAAATATGTCCGAACTTGCAGTCTCTGGTGAAAAGGATGTGAAATTTCTAATTATACATATATTATATATGAGTAGAAGGAAAAAAATACATCTCAGCACTCTTCAATTTTCACTTTTAATGAAATATTTGTATCAGAGAGCTCTGCAAGATTTTGAGTTTAGTATGTAATTTGATTCATTTTCATGAGAACCTCAGTGATTTTCATTTGATTAATCATTACAAAAATAGCGTAATCTTTCATTGTTTAAGTCCATGATTAATTCATAAATGTTCTGCAGGCTTATGACACTAAATTATTCTGTAATTCATCTGCAGTTGAAGACAGACTTAATTATGTACCAGCATTTAGTGGCTGTAATTTAATGTCCCATGTAAATAGCCATCCAGTAGTGGTTTGGAAAATTTGTTTTTTTAAATGAATGCCAGAATCATGACACATTCAAGAAATAGAGAACAGTCAGGGAACAGCATTTTTTACTTTTACAAATTACAGTCTGTTGTGAAAAAAGATACAAAATTGAATGATTAAATATTTGTATGTTTGTTAATAGGTAGTTTAACTCATCTACTTTTCAGCTACCAAATTTGAAATATGTTCAATTGCCTAAAGTTCCTTGTCTGAAATGTCTCCCTCATTTAAATGTATAGGTATGGACATTAGACAAAAAATAGTGCAAAACTGGAATCTTACGCATGAGTCTTTTGAGCCTGAACGCCAAATCTGTATTAGAAAGACTTTTTTTTTAAAAACTACAATGAGAATCCCTGGCTCCATTAGCGGAGGCTAGCACTGCCAAAAGCATCATCTGGAGAGGGTGATTGGAAGGTGTAGGAGTGGAATGGGGTTTAATTGCTCATGGGCACTCTACTACTGTCTGCATGAATTCTCTAATCTGCAAAATCCGGACCTCCCATGGCATTCTTGGGGACCTCCTCTCATTATTTGGCTTCTGTAATAAGCCACGTTGTTATAGGAGCCACGCCAATGTTCATCAGTCTTCATGGCAAGTTAGCATCTCTGTGTTTTCTCTGCCACTCCTGCTGTGTAAACATGCCAGCGAGTTCTGTCAGCAATGCACGCCGCCTTCGGTAATGCAGACTGGCTGAGTAAGAAGATGACGATGGTGGACAAGTTGAACAACACCAACATGTCATGTCCATTAAAGAAGAAATTATGCGAAGGCGTCAAAAACAACAACACCCCCACTAACAATCACATAAAGCATGAACGTCACTCCTCTCCTCTCCTCTTTGTCCCTTCCCTCCTTTTGTTCTGTGAATAAACGATTGTACTGAGGGAAGGCCTAATGATCCTCACCACTGCACGCTCATGTAGCGAGGGCACGGTCAGGGAGAAGGATGATCATGCAGGTCTGGCGAACCCCAGCATGTTCGATGTGGAAACTTGCTAACTTCATCACAATACAGCAGGGCTTACTGTTCCATGTGGCCCTATCATTTCCACACACTGTACCGAACGGAGAGAGGGGGGAGGCACACAGAATTTTTCCAGGTGCAATACTGTGAGGATAGACCTGTTAGCCTTGACAATAGAGTGAAATGGAAACAGCAGACCCCCAAGCTCTTCAGTGCAGTCAGAGTAGGCTCGACCGAGAGGTTGGCGGAATAGCATTTGACTTTGAGGAGGAGGAAAAGATAGGATGCATAGGGAAATCTTGACTGTGAGTTAAGTGGGGAGAGTGTTGAGTTGGCACGTAAATATCCAGAATTACATTAGGAAGACTACTGAATGATGGGGTCAATCCAGTACTTTACTAGGCTGTGGGATTAAGTGGCATCAAAGCATGTGAGGGTGAAAAGCTCACTTCAGTCTTGTGTGTAAGTGGCTGAATTGGACATTCAGAATCAACCGGGACCAAATTACATAGACTTAAAGCAGCGGTGTGCAGGAATCACATCGACTTAATTACCGCTTTTGAGGTGTTTTCATAGGTAACTAGTTTGGGTATCATTGTCACATTGTAATTTGAGAGAGTAATGTGAACGACAGAGAAACACGCCAGTCTTTGTATAATTCTGTGGTTCGACTTGGAAACCATGCAAAAATGTAAGATACGTTTTCAGTTAGCATTGAAGCACACTATTATCTTTTATCTTTACCAAGTGTACTGTTGTCAGGGTTTGCAAGGTATTTGCATTTAAGTAGTAAACTCACTGGTTTTAGACCAAATCTCCTGCTGCTTTAAAGGCAGGGGTTCTTTATTTGTATTGAGTGATCTTGCCAAGAGCTCCAGAAAAGCCAATGGGTAAATGTCAACCAAATTCCGTGTGGTCAAATACATTTCCGTTGCTCTGAGCTGACCGTCAAACAACTTAGAGAGCTTCATCAGAGACCAGGGGAAGGTAGAATCTCTAGACAGACTATTGATTGTGGAGACCTAACAGTGTGTCTTAGGTAAATATTTTCTCAGCTGTGTGGAAAATTCTATACTCCTGATGTCCATTCTGGGTCTGTTTGGCGGTAAGAAGCCACACACAAAAAAGAAATTTGGTCAGACAGACCCATTTTTACTAAAATACAAGAAGTAACTCAGTCTCTGATTACCTCAGCATATTTGATAGACATTACATGTAATGAGTAATTATCGTTTTCTATGAACTTAATGTCAGAACAATGATTATTTACTTCTACATATTTGCTTGGACTGAAAGGCCCCATAACATTTTAGGCCATAGGTTTCCCGCTTGCCTCGCCATGGCTACATGGCATTTCCACACATATATGCTGCAAAGCAATCATAGAGCCACTGAAGCAGTCTATCAACACTCATTAGCACCAGTAGCGCATGTAATGGAATTTCGTCCTGTTCCAGTCTGAATATAGCATGCATTTTATTCCCATTTCATTATATTTCTAATCAATAGATAATTTAATCTTGGCATGGCGAGGCAGGGAAATGGCTTCAGAGATACCATCAAATGGCCCTCTGTCCAGGAAATTTTCTAACTGATTGATGCTAATCCTTGTCCTCCCTTGTGTAGATATGGGTTAGAGAGAGACAAAAAAAATGTTTTCTGCAGAGAAGAGGAATTAATCATTCTGATTTCAGATGGAAGAGACAACGAGTCGTGCGAACCAATCCAGCCTGTCACAGCCGGAGAGCCGCCGGAGACACGTACCCTCAGGATATTTGATGCATGTTCTTTGGAGGGCAAACCGGGGTCTCCTGCGCTTGCCGGAGTTTCCAGCTCCACACTTGCTGTCAGGGATGTCAGTCACCAGGCTCCTTTCCCCTCCACACTATCTTCTGAACGCCTCTTTCTTCTGTTGTTCAAGGAGAAAAGGAAATCTGGAACATCCCATTAGACAGAGCATCGCGAAACCCACTAAGCTGTAACGGATTAGTCATGCCAATCCATTATACAGTTGTCCTGGCAAATGACATGGTCTAGAGATTACCAAAGGATGAGATCTTTGACTAACTATTCAATGCTTCAGGAGGAGAGATAGTTGCTGTTTTTGAAGTAGGCTGTGAATTTAGCAGGCCCCACAAGGTGATGCCTTGTACAAGTTATTTTAAATGGCTGTACTGTCATGACAGAATATGTGATCACATTTTCAAAAAAATGTAAGATGCATGTTGTTAGTAAGTTCGAAACTTTGAAATAGTGTTAATTATAAAAAAGGAACAGTTATGGGAAAGTGTATTTGAGCCTGCTGGCATCCTAATGTCATTGTAACTCTACCATTTAAAATTGCTTCATTAAGTTTCCAACATTGTAAATGAGGTACTTCATACAAATCTGAAATGAGGCTTGTTCACTATAATTTTAGGCGAGGGAGAGAAAGAGAGGCAGCTCAAGAGAGAGAGAGAGAG
The DNA here is from genome assembly GCF_900700415.2 of Clupea harengus. Taxonomy (NCBI): domain Eukaryota; kingdom Metazoa; phylum Chordata; class Actinopteri; order Clupeiformes; family Clupeidae; genus Clupea; species Clupea harengus. The sequence goes on along the minus strand of NC_045171.1, from coordinate 17,353,229 downwards.
AGAGAGAGAGAGAGAGAGAACATGCTCAATGATAACATCGTACAGCTGTAACACCATTAGCCAAAGGCTTCGAGAGTTGTCCTCGGAGCCTAACTTTTGTGACTCAAAGGCCAGGGAGGGGAGAGTGAATAATGGAGGCATACATCACTGTCTCCATCCCAAGGCTCCGGGATTGATGGCGGCGGACTCGGGAGATCCTAACTTACAGCTCGCTAATGCTGCGATCATGACCCGATAACGGGGAACTGTGTAACGCTCGAGATTATTCACAAACTAATAAGATGCCCGCCGACCTCCAAAGTGTCTTAAAGTTATCTCAGCGGCCTTCGTTATGGAGAACAGGGTGCAAATCAGAATTATTGTCTCATGATTCTTACACTCATTTTCTTGTATTCAGAATTAGGGTTAAGTAGGAGAATCCCTGAATGTGTGTGTGTGTGTGTGTGTGTGTGTATGTTCTCATGTGTAACTTGAACTATGTTCTTATGATATCTGTGTGACTATGTCTCTGAGTACATCCTATCCCTGTGTTCTTAGAGATAAGAATGGAACTTTTCTGGAACTGTGTGTGTGTGTGTGTGTGTGTGTGTGTGTTCGAGTTCAGTGTGTCACTGTTACTCCTAGCTTTTGATTAGTAAGGCATGAGCAAACTTCTAACATCTTGAGACACTTTGGGTTATTGTGGAAGGTTAGGATTTGCTTCTGACGATGAAATTCTCTCAATAAGATTCATGTTGCTTGCTGTTTTGATTGATACGTGACAGTATGTGGTCACTGGCATCCCCTGCAATCAACCAGAACTATTGCAAATGTATTAACTAAATATTTACAGTGTAACTGTACTGGAATCCTAATTATCATATAAATATGTATTTGTTTATAATCTCTGTATTGCATTAATGCAGGTTACTTATTACAGTTTAAATTTTTTATAACCTGGAGTTATTTCACTGTTAATACACAATAGTTGGACACCATTTATAAAATATACCTGCGTTGTAAAAATAACAGCAGACCACTTGGTGCTAAAAGCCTTTATTACACGGGTGAAGCAAGGTCTTGTGTTATTTACGGCGAGCGGTTGGTGACGTTCTCTAAGCTGACTCCCACACCACTGCACTATAAAGTTTTGCTTTATTGAACACAGATGATGTGACTGGAGCTGAGGAGCTGATAACGCAGGGGCCAGCGGGGACATTTTGTACATCCCCTCTAGGCTTTAGAGAAAATGACACTGTTGCCTCAGCAGCCATTTGCTCCTAATGACAACGATTCCTTATTGTTACGAGTTGGCAGACTGATGCCTAATTTATGGAGGCGTTTTGGCTGTGATTAATGACTACACACGGATAGATTACGCCGAGAGAGATTGACATGCCGAGAAAAGAAGGAGAGTGAGATAAAGGGAGACTGGTGTGCAGAGCACAGCTCTGAAGAAACAGCCTCCATTTTGAAAACACCAACATCTGGCTTTCATTTCTGCCGTGATCGAGAGCCTTGTTTAAAATGCGGAGCATGTCCTGTCTCCCGCTTGCTTTGTGTTATTGTATTGGCCGCCATTAGCATTCTGCTGGATTGTCCTGGGCACTTGAAGATATTTATGAAACACATTACACCCGGATCCTCGAATTCATTTCATCATGAATCTGAAGCAGTGTGTGAAATTAAATACATTGAAGTGCAATCTTCTGTGCTCTTATGGGGAGAAAATGAAAAAAAGAGGGGGAACCCAAAACCTCCTATCCACAGATAGGCACGAGGAGCATTATTCTAGTATCCAACAAAAAAAACGAAAAGCTCAAGGTTACTGGAGGGCTGGCATTGTTCTTGAAATGATCCTGAAATAAGCCTCAAAGATAAACAGTGAAATTAACAGAAGGAAGATTAAAGGGGAGGTCTTGGCTTTCGGAGAGTTATTTATAATGAAACAGCACGATACAGAGAAAGAAAAAAAGATAGAAAAAAAACATGATCCTATACCTATACGAGTTATATATAGGATAACATATAGATCAACAAGGTTGGAAGTGAAGTTGACATGTCAAACTGACTGCCAACAGCCGAGAGAGAGAAGCAGGGGTGTGTTTATTTACACCAACACACTCAGCATTCGTTTCACACCCTCCATCCCATTAGATGATATAAACACTCATTAAATCCACTGAACTGTAACTACAATCCCTCACTTTGAAATGAATTCTTTTCTCCCCCTCCATAAACACGCTTGCCCTTGACTCATCTAAAGCACTGGCAATGAATGAGAATAGGTAGGTTGACTAATATGGCCGTTTGAATGTGTGTGCGAGTGTGTGTGTGCGTGAGTTAATGTGCGTGCATGTATGTGTGTTTTTCAGTGCATTATGGTGCGTATGTGTGTGTGTGAATGAGAGAGGGAGAGAGAGTGTGTGTGGGTGAATGAGAGCGAGAGACAGCATGTGAGGCAATATCTTCCGTGTGCTAAGGTGGAGGAAAGCTAGCCAATTTTTTTTCTTCCCATTTGCAGTTATCATTGCACCCCTCTGATTTTCATTCAAAGGACTGCGGGTGTCCACTGTACTGTGTGTGTGACCTCATGACCCAGTTCATTTGACATGTACCCTTGTTTGGCTGAAGTGTTCTGCTGAAAGACTGTGTTACTGCTTTACAACCCTCACAGCGAATAAACTGTCCAGAGCCCAGTGTTGCTACAACCACTGAAAACTCGAATAAAATGTGAAACACATTAATTGCCTCTTTACATTTAGTGTTGTACTGGCTTCTAATGTTTTGTAATGGACTGTACAGGAGGATGAAAGGGTAAAAAGCAGAATCAGCATTCATAATGATCTGATGACTACATTTGCCCCTTTAAATATGAAAACATTTGTCCAACTGTACCCCTCCTAAATCCTCCTTTGTCCTACTGTGACTGACAACACAGGCAAGCCTTGACAGCCACCCGTGTAAAACCCGCGTTAGATCAGTGAGCCCAGTGGCAGTACGTGCAATCCTGTTAACAAACCAGCCCCTTCAGACCCTATTAGCACCACTGTAATCTCTCCATCGCTTCAGCAGGCACGTGATCCGACACGCTTATTTCCTCCCACATCACACTACTCTTTGAAATTCATGAACGTGAATACTTTTTTTTTTCATTGGCGGGCTCGTCATGTCTTGTCTTCATTAGGCTCTCCTCTGCTTTGGATGATGGCGAACGCCCCGCAACTCATTGAGGATTCGGCGCCGTGCGCTCTCGGCGGAAGGCTAATTGCGGATGGCACTCAGCCACAGGCCCACAGATGGCTCCAAGCTGGCTCCCTCTTTACACCTTATGTTTCTCATGTATGTAAGAGGAGGTGCAGGTACGTCCACACTTGCCAGAGGAGCTAAGGCAAGACTGCAACGATCGTCTCAGGCTTGGTAATTACCTTCCATGAAGACGTGCTGGAAGAAAAAGTTTTACAAAGTGTAACGATTTTGCACACTCTCTTTTGATGTATTGTTGCTATTCTCTTCTGTTTCAACATTTCATCCTCGTTTGTGTGTCTTCATGATACTCAAGGCACTTTACAGAGCCCAGATCCCGAACCCCCTTCCTTGCGATCATCACCTTAAAGCAAGCACTAAGGTGATGATTGCAAGGAAAATCTCTCTTTTAACAGGAAGAAACCTTGAGCAGAACCAAGCTCATATGGGAGGACCCATCTGGTTGGGGCCGGCCGTGTAGAGAGATAGAACAGGGGGAGGGGAAAGGAGGAGAGGAGGAGAAGAAAGAATCAGAAGCAAGCAGATTAATTCATACACACATCAGGATACAGCACATTAATAAACATGCAGTTTATTATACATGATGCATACAGTACAAGTACAAGATTCCAGGATACATGCAAGATTGATGATAAAAATGGAGAGAGCCAGCATTCAAAGTGTTGGTTTTAGAACAGCTTAGTGGGTATACAGTGTGCTCATAATGTACAGTCCGCCAATCATTATCGAAAAATAAATCCAGACAGGACGAACAGGACATACCGGTGGACTATACATTATCCTGCTTATTATACGGTTACTTGTCAAAACAACAAAAAACATTCCTCCAAAATATCCCTTTTAAGTGATTTTTTGCTGTTTCTGCTGCTGGCTTCTGCTGAGAAAAAAATTGTTCTTCACACAAATAGAACTTTAAAGTTTCAAGTGATGCGTAGCAACATATTACTTGCTGACTTACAATGAATTTCAGTTACAAAAAGTGAACGGACTACTACTAAAAGTGAAATGACTATGAAAGATGTGAATTAGAAGAACAAAACCCTTTGCCAATGGCAGTGGTCATTAATATTTTGCAGCGGTCATTATAAAGAAATATCGTACTGCCGTATGTTGGAGTGGCCCATTCAATCAATGGAACATTCTGTAGCATTTTGAAGAGCCATATCAAAATATATGGATAAGAACAGCAGTGATTCTCGATGATGGAATTTTATATATATATATATATATATATATATATATATATATATATATATATCAACATATATATATATATATATATACGTATATATATCATCAGCAGGGAAGAAATTGTACACAACAGTTTGGTGGGAATGGGCAGCTGTAAGCAGAGGGTTCCTGTCAGTGGATCAGGTGGAAAATCTACAGCAACATCCCACAGTGGAGGTCATTTAGAATAGGATTGGAAGAAAAGAGACAAAGTCAGTGAACAGAGTTAGGTTACCTTATGTGTGTATATGTAATTATAGGTTATGGTGATGAGGAACAATGTTATCACATCCATCAGCATTTGCAGGCAAATGTCCTACTATATGGGGGATAACAGAGACAGGTTAGTAAACAGAATATCAGTCACACACACACACTCTGAATGATGTCTGAAATGATGTACAGCCTAATTATTTAAACATCAATCTCATTTATCCTATGGTATGCAACAGGCTATCTAGGGTAAGGGGTTGGGGAGCTGACCCCTCAAGAGAATAAACCTGGGTCAGGGTAAGGATTTGGATACGAACCCAGGTTAGGGTAAGGGCTTGGGTGGGGTGGGAGAGGCCCCCTTGGATAACTAACCCAGATTAGGGTAAAGGATATGAACCATAGTCAACCCAAAGAGAACAACAAGTAATACGACCACTTCAACAGTATCAACGAGGTAGCACCATATGATATATAGAGAGAAGAAGAAGTGGTAGAAGAACAGGTTGCCCGCCATGGTGTATGGGAAGTATACTGCGATGGGTGCTGAATCTTAACAGTACGATGCACTAAAGAGACGGTTTTCAGTCTAGACTTACAGATGGAAAGAGAGATTATTCCACAGGAGGGGGGCTCGATAGCAAAAGGTTCTGCCTCCTATTGGGCTTTTTGACACTGACACAAGAAGGCCTGCACCCTGGGAACAAACGGGACTTGGTGGGCAGTAGGGGACAATTAATTCATCATCATCATCATCATCATCATCATCATCCGTCAGGTCGTTCCCAACCCCTGGTGATGCCGTCGATTATCTTCTTCTAAGCTTCACAATCTACTGCTGCCCACACTGTCTCTTCCGATTCCATCCCTAATGGTTGCATGATGTTATCCGGCCATCCCATCTTCCTCCTCCTCGTTTGCCTTGCATCTTTCCCAGCATGATGGCTCCTTCAAGGCTTGGATGTGCTCTAATGATGTGTCCATAGTACTTAAGCCTGCATATTTCTATTATTAAGTAGCTATTAATAGCGACCCTTTTGGCTTAATTTGGTCTAGCACCCATGAATTGTTTTTTCCTGCTGTCCATGATATGGAGAGGCGTCTTCTCCCATATCCACATTTTGAAGGCATGTATGCCATTTCTATCTTGCTTTTTAAAGAGGACCTATCATACTAATTTTCAATGTACATCATTTTATTTTTGGGGCCTACTTAAATAGATTTACATGCTTCAATGTTCCAAAAACACATTATTTTGCTCATACTGTTCATGTCTATTCACTCTTTGTCTGAAACACTCTGTAGGAGCTCCTGTGTCTTTAAGTTCCCCCTCTCGATGAGCCCAGTGTGCTCTGACTGGTCGGCTCGCTCACTCTGTTCTGATTGGTCTACCGCCAGAGCGGTAAACTGAAGTGAAAATGACCAGATATTTGATGATGATTTCTAAAGCAAAGTACTGCTTTAAAATGATGCTAAATTATTTGTTAGTTTTATTAATGTTAGTAAATTATCAGGCGCTTATCATTGAAGAAGGTTAAGATTGATTAGACACTTTAAATGTGCATGTTTTTCTGTAGGCAAACGCTTTCATCTTGTTTTTTAGGTACAATTTATTTTTAAGCTGCACTTTGCCTTAAAAAACATTAGTGTCTGGTGGTTTCCAAGCTGATTGCAGTAATACGTGTTTGAAAATTACGAGGGTATTAGAAACTTGGTTAGCCGGGACATTGCAGTTTGTAATCATAAATCTACCTCCACACTTGAACACTAGTCGACATCTTGTGATCGAAACAAACATTACCATATTTCCACAAAACTTTGGTAAAATGGGCCTGCAGCTGATTAGCAATCGAACTGTGCACAATTTTGAAGCAGTCCCTGGTGAAGTGTCGGGCACACAGTAAAATGTTTGGTACAGTGGAAAAATGAATTTCAACCACTGACTTATTTGTTGTTCTGAGCACACAAAAGATATTTACAGGTAGATGCTGTGAGGCCGCCTGTTGAATAATTGTTTTCATTTTCTCCCATGTCTGGCTCTGGTATCTGTGCAACGGGTCATACATTTTTTTTTACTTGTACAAACAAATGTTTTTCACTTGTGCATTGTAGTTCTGGGGGATGATATCAAGTAGAAAAAGTAGAATTATGACAGCAGGGCTCTAAGCACTGAGCCTTGGGGAACTCCATAACTTAGTTTCACATGACTGGATGACTCACTGCAGACATGTACAAACGGAAGATGGTAAGAAAGGTAAGACCTAAGCCAGGACAGGGCATGGCACTGAAGTAGTCTGGAAGAACCAGTATTGAAATGCATCCATAAAAGAGATACAATGAGTAGATCATTCCGAACTTTGACTGAGGCCATCTCAGTGCTGTGATGGGCTCTAAAGCCAGATTGGAGGCCTTCTTGGATATTGGATAGGTCTGTGAATAGCTAGATTATCAGGATCAAGGTTAGGTTTTTTGAGAGATGGTTTGAACACTGCTGTTGAATGGTACATATCCTGCAATTGGAGAATTGTTAAGCACTTTAAGAAGTGTCTCATTGATCGAGGGCAGTGTGTTAGTAAGGGATAGGGTGTAGCAGGCATGTTGAGGATTTAGATGAGATTAGGAAAGTGAGCTCGGGGAGGTCAATAGGTGTGAAGGATTCTAGGAATACACCAGATTGTGGTTGTGTTACAGAGGTAGTCATAGTGCATCCTGTGAGGATGGATCATGATTTTGTTTCTCTTCACTACTACAGGTTGTAGGAACAGAGTGTTCGACTGAGTGTCCGTTTCTTTTTGTTAGTCTAGAAATTAAGTTGAAGAGATCTTTTTTTTAATAAACAAAGAATAATAGGCTGATTTGACATCAGAAAGTGCACATTGTCAAAGTGCAAACTAACTTCAGCGGCATGTCGCAGGCTTGGATTCTGGCCAGAAGTCAGCATTCTGTGATCGTTACAGGGACATTTACCTGCTATAGCACATACCGGACCTATTCAATTCAATTCACTTCAATTCAATTTTATTTATATAGCGCCAAAACAATAAAACTGTCTCAAGGCACTTTGCAAAGCCCAGGGCCTGAACACCCCTAGAGTAAGCACAATGGCAATGTGGTAAGGAGAGGCAGACAGTTAAAGACAGCTGCAGACAACTAAAGACAGTTTAAAGATGATGTTGGTGGACTGTTGTGCTCATTACAAAACAAAGGCATTACTCAAGATACTCCTAACTAGCTGGCATGGCATTGTAGACAAACTAAGGCACATGGACATCCAAAACAGCCTCACTATTCTGTAAAATCCTGACTGGAACAAATGAGAAGCCCTCATATCAAGGGTTGTCACAACTGCCCTAAATACAAACACAGGCAGAGACACACATATCCAGACAACATGCAACTATATATTTGCACATACAGGTACATTTTAACAAACAGTATTTGAAAATATAGTTACATTTCCTTTACATTTTGATGTGTTTAGATGTTGCGCATAAGGTATTTCACCATAAGGCACTGCAGTTAAACATAGCTGATTGTCTGAGCTAATCTGTCATCTCTAGCTCAAATACACCAACTCATCTACGAGAGTGAACCCATGACCTGAAGTAAAACATCTGGCTACTGCAGACAGCTTAACATGATGTGAATGAGGCATTCTTTGAGCACATGTGTGGAAAGACCATTAGACCTCAAGAGATCATGTGAGCCTTATCTGCACAGTGCACAGCCTCCATCTGCAATACATGTTTACAGTTCCAGTGGAGGGTTTTTTTTGGGGGGGGGGGTAGTGAAGGGAGGAGGATATGGAGGAGGAGGGGTACACAAATAAATAAACAAACTAAATAAATAAATAAGTGTGTGTAAGTAATCTCACCTTGAGATGGTAGAGTCGGGTCGGGTGTGTGTGTGGGAGGTGAATGAATTACGGTGTGTGCCGGCAGCATTGCCTATACGTCTTATTAGACAGCATCTTATTATATATTTTTCCACATCCAAATGGACTGCATTTATAAATGGCTGAGTTGTGTCATTTATCATGTGGACGTCTGTGCCGTTGAGAGGGGGGGGGGGGGGCTGGGGAGGGGAGTCACGGTGAATGTTATGTAAAAACACGGGCGGATCAAATTCAATTAAACATCATTACATATTCCTCTTCTGCTGAGAGAAATCCATTCGATGACTATGGCTCTCTTCTCCACCTTTTCTCCCTCTTTCACCCTCTCCATCGCTCTCTCTCTCTCTCTCTTTACGAAACAGCATATCAGTAAATTAAGGTGATATTAAACAATGGTAGAGAAAGATTATGAATTCATAAATAAATCTAAAATGGAAAGTAATGGCTCCTTAACAACAACTAAATCAGCACAGGCGCTATGTTATATATCCCACGAAGCAGCACAGTGAGATTCCAGGTCAGGGTAATTGGTATTTCCCTCTCTATCTCTCCCCCCTCCGCTTCTGCTCGGCTGCACCCTGGACACATGCCGCGTGCACTAAAGGTGTTGTGCATTTTGGCGTGAAGAGGAGGGATGTTCACACTTGAGTAAGAGGATCAACGTGACCGATCGCCAGTGAACGCTCTGAGACAGTGGTGTTTCCTAGCTCTCTCTCTCTCTATTTATCCCTCTCCCCATCTCTCTCTCTCTCTTTCTGTCTCTCTCCCTCAAACAGCACACACTACAAGGCAGCAAAGCTAACATGGGAGGTTTATTATCAGACACAGTCAGAAGCTAACAAAATGGCCTGTGTTCTTAATCCATGTTGAACTGTTTTCACAAAACTCTCACCCTTTGTTTTTGAAGTCTGTTTTGTTGTCTTTTGTTTATTTTTCACATAGATTTGCACATGTGATTTGGATTTGGATTTACAGCTGAATATGAACATTAGTGTAGCACTGCTGGCCCCCAACTCTTATTGTGTTTGCTGTGGTCTGGATACCCTCCATTAAGATTAATCTTGGTGAGGTGTCAACCAAAAGTACACTGAATGTGACTAGATCAGGTCTCTTGCACTCTAGACCAGTATTGGAATTTCACAGACTTTTGATTGACATATGACCACCATTGTACAAGTAGCACTATTTTGAAAATGTAAATGTATTTTTCAAACATCATGGATATATTTTGTCTCATTATGCAATACATTGTTGAAATATTATTTACCCGGGAAACATTTGTACCAGTATGCATTTCTGGTAAATACCAAGAAATTGTACACAAATATCTTTTTTCATGATCTAAAATATCAAAATGCTATTTCTATTCTCCTGGACGTTAGGGTGGCTCTATAGGCTGCGGTTGGAGAACTCAAAGCTGCAAAGCAAACAGCAGTTTCCGTTTGCCAGGTAACTAGAAGAAGGCCATTTTATATCGCTGTTGGGCAGCGCAGATTTACTGTTATGAGGCTGTGTGGCAAAGTCACCTGGACGAAATGAGTCTGTGGACATGGCCTTGGGCACAATGGCAACCTATTAAAGAGAAGTCGCAGAAGTGAGTCGCACCTTTCAAGAAAGTCCAAACAAAGATATTGTCTGGGGGCTAGAGTAGGAAGGTCGACAAAACATCAAGAAAAGATAATCACTCACAAAACCCAATTCATATATTATAAAATATGTAACAATGGAAACGGTATTCACCCTCACTCAGTGAATGCCAGCAGAATAAAGACCATGTGTCTATTTGTCTAGTGCAAATGTCTTGCTGCAGTGCTCTTCTGTCAGCTATTTGGCAGAGAAGCAGCTCTATATGACCTCCGACCTCAGGATGTGCACTCTCTGACCATCTGGAGTGTCAGTAAACATACAGGTGTTTGACATTTGTACAGCAGTTACTCACAGCTCACTGTGTGCCATTTGTCTCATCTTGATTGAATGTCACATCCACTAGCTCAGCCTGCACATAGGCACAGCATACGATCCCAAATATGATGATGTCTAAGCAAGTAAATGAGTACTCTGCTCACTAAGATAACTTTGGTCATGTAATGTTATACATCTCTCTATCTCAGAAGCCTTCTTTTCTCTGATCAGTAATCAGCATGTGTGACAAAACTGACACATCGTGATGGAGCTCTCCAACTATCCATGACATGGAGACAGAGGAAATCAACAATTTTTATGGATGTTATAATTATATCTGGTTCTAGAACAGTGGTTCCACTTGCTTTGAAAGTGATAGGCAGCTACTCTTTTTGGACAGCTCAGTTCATGGCACTATACTCATGAGAGTGGGAGAGATAAATAATACAAAAAATAATAATAGAAAAATAATATGCTATGCTTTGCAGTCTGTATTGTTGGATCAAAATATTCACAAACGTACATTTCAAGAGTAACTACTTTGTACTGTGTCTGAGCTTCCTTATAAGTGAACTCTTGACCTTGGCTATGGAACACTCCATGTCAGCCTACTTATCCAACCACAGACATTATCCAACCACAGACATTATCCAACCACAGACATTATCTAGCCACAGACATTATCTAGCCACAGACATTATCCAACCACAGACATTATCCAACCACAGACATTATCCAACCACAGACATTATCTAGCCACAGACATTATCTAGCCACAGACATTATCTAGCCACAGACATTATCTAGCCACCTGATGCTCAAAATCAGGTTGAGGAGAAAGTGAAATCATATATAAGGAATGTTCTGTATCTTTATATTTCTTAACAAAACAGTGGCATAATACCTGAAGAGTATTTCGTGTGGAGACTACAACACACAGTATCTAATATAATTTCCCCTTGGAGAACGCTAGGCAGTGACCACAAACACATTTTTATAAAACCTTTTTCCATCTGTTGTGGATTACACACGCACCCAAAGTGCGATACACCTCCAATCCCCATGTCAAAATCTCAGGGACACAATATGTCCCCACATGGCATGTTGCGCGTGTGTGCCTATCTGTGCATGTGTCTGTGCTTTAGGGTTAATTAACTTAGTGAGAACAGTTTCTCCCTCCTCTCTCTCGCTCTCTCTCTCTTTCCGTCTTTCCCTCTCTCTCTCTCTCTTTCTGCTTTTCTCTCTTCCTCTCTCCCCCTCTCTCTTTCTCTCCCTACCTCCCTCCCTCTCTCTCTCTCTCTCTGTTTCCGTCTTTCTCTCTTCATCTCTTTATCTTTCTCTTCCTCCCTCCCTCCCACTCTCTCTCTCACTCTCTCTCTCTCTCTCTCTTTCCCTCTGGCCGGAGGCTGTCCTCCTGTGCTTATGGGCTGACTCTCAGCAGCATCACCTCCCCTCCTCCCCCGGTGGGCCTGACCGCGGCCATATGAGCTGCCAGCCCACACCTGGATAAGCCTCCACCTCCACCTCCACCTCCACCTCCACCTCCACCTCCTCCTCCTCCTCCTCCTCCTCCTCCTGCTCTCCATCTCTGGATGCATCCTGGCAGGGCCTGGGCCAAGAGGTGTGGTTTTCATGGCGCTAAGTGAAGCGAAATGAAGCCATTTGTCCTCCTTCTGTGGAGCACGGCCTTCCTGTCTGCCCGTTTACCTGCCAGCATGTGTGTGTTTGTATGTATGTGTGTGTGTGTTTGTACTGTACGTGTGTATGTGTGTGTGTGTGTGTTTTGGAGAGGTGGGCTTTGTGTCCGCAACTGGGAAAGCCAGCCCTAAGGCTATGAAGACCAGCAAGAGCCACTTTGCGCAGAAGGAGAGTGAAGGTCAGAGTGAGATATAATGCACTGGGCTAGAGAGCGGCATCAGTGGGGCGGGGGTGGTTGGCTGGGTTCGGGGGCTGTTTATCAGGGGGGCCTGGGGAGAGGGGGGGTAGGGAGAGAGCAAGGGCAGCTTTATCACTCTGCAATGTGTTTGGTAACAAAAACGGAAGTGCAGAATGAAACCTCCCACAGCCCTGTCTCTCCTGTCACCCTCTGAGTCCGTGCTCGTGATCTCTCCTTCTATTCTATCTCACCCCCAACATCCCAACCCCCCCTCAAACACAACCCATCCGGACTCGTCACTCACATTGCCATCGCCGAAGGACTTTATATGCGTGCATACACATCTGCCAACACTGACCAATAAAATTTATACGGGTGATGATCACTTTTTTCACGAACAAGCTGGCACCTTTTGCGTATGCACAAAAAAATCATCCGGCTGATAATTAATTAGACTGGTTTATGGAATTTATATTGGTGTACCGGTACCATGAATACATCATGGCTACTTGGTATGTGTCAGTGTGAAGTATGAGTCCGCCTCGCTCTGTTTATCCCCACTCTGAGACGTGATAAGACAAAGTATGAGAAGAACACAACACTGGCTATCAGGAGAGGATAGGTGAGGCATGGCAACTGGTGATAACCTTTGGGTCGAGATCTGCAGCTACTTAGCCATCGTCCACTTCCTTATCTTGTGCCTCAACCCCTGCTCGTGTGGACAGACACCAAGTCCCATCATTCACAAGGACAGCTATGACCCTCTCTGTGCTATTTTGAAGCTTGTTTCATCAGGCATTACCAGAGAAACGGTGGCAGATTTTTAACAAAACAATGTAATTTCCCCACACAAAGAGACGGCAATCTATCACAGACCCCAAGGGAGAGGCAAGGACCTTCTTGGCACATAAAATGGAATCCTGTTTGGTAGCCAGGCTGCCTCCTTAATCACAAAAGGAAATTGGGGGCAGATATGTACGGCTCTACTGCGCTCACACTTGCCAATCTCGAGGCGAGTATGAAACAGTGTACCATCAAGTTAATCACAGATGAAAAACAAGAGAGTGAGGGAGAGGATTAGTGAAAAAAAAGAGAAAAACATAAAGAATAAAGACGGAAATGAGAGTGTGTGTTTTCTAAGCGCTGGCAGTTTTCTCTCTCAGAATGGAAGACCCGGCGGTGTAGTAAGGTCAGGCTTTGACAGAAACAGATCAAGAGCGAATTATTTGCAACACCTTGTAAATACATGTGGAATGTGCATGCTCTGGATATCAGGCAATCAACCAAAAAATGCCTTACAATTACTTACAGACACAAAAACATCTTTGCTACGCCGACTTGATTTATAGATTGAGCAAATTAAAGGCGCAGAATAAACAGTGGAAAGCTCTTGAAGAATTAGGTTCGGTTTGATGTCTTAAGGTGGGCGGGAGGAAATGGCTGGGGGTGTGGGGTGGGCAGCCACAACCAATCACGTCACATGGATCCAAGCGCCGGTCGATGTCACCCGCTGGATCCTGCCTCATTCGCATTCTCACAAAGTGCACAAAAAAAAGTGTTGGTATGCAAGCTGGGAAGACTGAACACAGAACAGGAGATGTTGCCCCCTCCCCACACACACACCCTCCCTCTTTCCTTTCCATCTTAATGATAGCCCACCACCTACTCCCCCCATCTGCTGCCGCTCGCATAGGTGGAGAGATGGAGATAGAGAGGGTGGCGAAGGCACTCGGGGACAGCAGCCAAGCGTGGCAGTGGCAGCGGCAGCGGCAGCGGCAGCGGCAGCGGCAGCGGCAGCGGCAGCGGCAGCGGCAGCAGGAGCAGCGCTCGTATTTCTCTGCAGCCTCCTCTCTGGGGTCTGGCTCCAGGGCTGAGCAGAATACTGAGCATCCCACCCCTACACGCACACACACACACACACACACACACACACACACACACACACACACACACACACACACACACACACACACACACACACACACACACACACACACACATGCACACACACACACACTCACACACACACACACACACACACACACACACACACACACACACACACACACACACACACACACACACACACACACATAGACACTCACACCAGTGCTGCGCTGCCAGCCCAGGTCTGGCCCAGGGGAAAAAGACAAGAGAAGGATGTGAGGAGGTAAAGGAGGACAACGAGAATGAGAATAACCTCAACTCCCAGGACAGACAAAGCAGTGGGTATCTGCTCAGATAGGCCCGAGGAATGTCCACCCCCTGCACCACGCTCCCCCCTTACTCTCAGTCTGTGTGTTCAAGGTGTGCGTTACACGCAACAACGGCACCGCTGTGGGAGCGGACTGCAGCATGTCCACACCTCTTGGTGATGTAATTACCACTCTCAACGCTTATTGCTCATGAAAAATGATTTGTAAACACGGTGACCTTTCTTAAATTCAGTCTTTCAGTTTGATGTATGAGCTTTAAACTCAGAATCAGTGGCTTTAACTGAGTTTCTCATGAAGCGAAAAAGTAGAATCCATTAAATTATGGACTATATTGGGGGAAAGCTAAACAGATATGCTGAATAACGCTCACGATGCACTGTGTCCGTAAAGGGGAAAATTGGAGAAAAAGTGTTTAATGCATTTTTGCATGGTAAAATGTTGAAAGAAAATCACATGGAACCTGAACCTCTTCAAAGACATAATGAATGACGTAACGTATGTGTTAAGTGTCCAAATTACTGTCAGTATCTGATTGCCAACCACTGCAAGGAAGTCTACTTACGAGATACATGAATTCATGAAATCAGCTATTTTATACAGTGTGAGACTTCCTAGCAGTATTTTGTTCTACGATTACCCCCCCCCCCCCAATGCAACTCTATGTTGGATATTGTTGCATGGAGTTTGATTGCTTCCATATAGATAGGGACATCAGTGATTCCTTATTTCTCAGGTGAGAGCCTAAACTATCCTTGACATGCCTATATTTGCCCTGATTGATGCTGATTGAATAATTCACTCGACACCAAGACTGATCCATTGTGTTGCTGAATAAGTAAATACCACGAGTGCAGATTAAAGTTTGCTTGAGACCTTTCGCAGACAAATTGCTCGCTCATGAAGACTGGGTTTGAGTTAATGTGGTCATCTGCGCTGGGCAGGCTTTTTGTCATGCTAATGGAGCTGGACGAGACGCGGTGCTAAACTCTGAGAGTGAGCTCCTCTTTCGCACATAATTAAATCACTTCTCCCTTTTGCTCGTTTAGGTCACCTTTAGTTTGGAGGCCGAGAAGTAAAAAAAATGTAAAACTTGCGTGATAGAAAATGCACATAATAGCGCACAATCCAATCAATTTTATCTACGCTAGTGGAGCCCCTCCCACCTTTGTGATGCATAACATTTTGCATAATTAATGAAGTGGCTTTAGTGGTAATAGATTAAGTGTAGGGGCTGTAGAAGTCCTGATACAGGCCATTAAAATGCAAATCAAGCGCCCAGATATAAAGCTGAGATCTATGTCGTTGTAGACTCTGGGAGATGAACTTTAAATCAAATCACAGGGCTGTAGGCCAATGTGGCGCAGGCTGCCAGCCTGCAGTGTGTAGTTAACCTGTTCATTACCTCACTCAAGCATGCCTGTGGGACAATATCATCACCCATGAGAGGCGAGGTGAGACCAGATCTAATCACTGAAGAGGTGGTGACACAAGGCTGTCTGTGTTTGTGTGTGCGTTGTTTGTTGAATCTGTGGAGTAACGGTGTGTATTTGTTTGTGTGTTTGTTGAATTTGTCGAGTGAAGCTGTGTGTTTGTGTGTGTGTGTGTGTGTGTGTGTGTGTGTGTGTGTCTCGCTGGGAGCTGATGCAGGGCGAGTGTGCAGGGCTGAGACTTTCCTGAACCCTTAAAGTTGCCGGAGAAAACAGAGGGAATGCTGACGTAAGAAGTGCAAGCTAGTTCTGCTGAGGCCTTGATTCCGCGCCTTGGATGCCTGTCAATGCCCATAAAGTTTGGACCGCGAGACGAGGGGAGGAGTTGAGAATAAAGCACAAAGAAAAGGAAGGAGCTTGGAGGGAGATATCGCTGTGGCCATTGAGAACACTGCCCTGCCCTGCTGATAGTGATAGTGATCAAAGTGGCAGGCTTTGGCTCGTACCAGAAAATTGGACCAATGGGTTATCAAAGGCAGATACACATCTGATGAAAGAACTTGTCCCGTCAAGATGCCATCACAGAGAATAGAATTAAACTGCACACACTAAAATAAAAATGTTTAAATTCTTCATTTATTTATATAGAATTTACTGTATGTATGTGTGTGGCGGGACAGTAAAAAAAAATGTATTGTTTGCCATGAATGTTTAAGACACAATTATAATCATTTGTGCTTCCAGATGTTAAATAACAGATATTTCAGCCACAGGCAGACATTTCAGCACCCTCCAGCTTACATGACTGGCCACTTCCAAACAAACCAGTGACAATGTGTGTGTGCATGTGTGTGTGTGTGTGTGTGTGAGTGTGTGTGTGTGTGCGTGTGTGTGTGTGTACGTGTGTGTGTGCGTGTGTGTGTGTGGGTGTGTGTGTGTGTGTGTGTATGTGTGTGTGTGTGTGTGTGTTTAATGACTAGAGATTCTCTCTCTCCCTCTCTCTCTCCCTCTCTCTGTCTCTCTCTGTCTCTCTCTATAGGGTATCTGTTCATGTCTGCTGCTGTCCACAAATGTCTGGGTCTGTTCATGAGAAATCCATGCATCCATTATGCTAATCAGCAGGTTCCATCCTGGATGGAGGGATGCATATCTGTGGCACCTCGACAGACAAACGAATGCACAAGCGCTGAATCCTGACAGCTTTAGGGATGGCAGTAGGGGCTGGTTTATAGGCCGTGCCAAAGCAGAGAGCCGAGTCAAGTCGAAGAATTGACGACCAGTCGGGTCGCTGGACGAGGTGCTGTCAGGCTCCCAGGATCCCTGTGGAGGTGTGGAGTGTGTGAGGTTTATTGTTTGGATGAATTTTCAAATGTTAAGAAATGACACAGGTGCTTGAGGGCTGCCTGCCCCATTCGGAGAGCTTGAATTAAACAATTACTTCAACAGCCAGTAATGCAATTTGATTACAGACTTTTAGATGAATGGAGATAGAAAGAGAGAGAGAAACAGAGAGAGAGAGAGAGAGAGAGAAACAGAGTGAGGGAGAGAGAGAGAAACAGAGTGAGGGAGAGAGAGAGAAACAGAGTGAGGGAGAGAGATGGAAACAGAGTGAGGGAGAGAGATGGAAACAGAGTGAGGGAGAGAGATGGAAACAGAGTGAGGGAGAGAGATGGAAACAGAGTGAGGGAGAGCAACAGAGAGGCTGAGAGAGATGCATGAAAATGTGACAACCATCCAAACTAGAAAACCACTTCTTTCCCCTCAAAGCATCCCAAATTCATTTTTAATGATCAAATTGTTTCACCATTATTGCATCCCACCGCCTGAAACCTGGCAATTTCAAACACTGCATAATTCAGAAGCTGCCATGAATGAAATACGTCTTCTTTCATCGTGAAAAAAAAAAAAAACACCATATTAAGTCTCTCACATCCCCCCCTTCTCTTTAGTGGCCAGTGGATTTTTATAAATGAATTCCAGTTCATACATAAGAACAAATGTCTGATTTTCATGGTGCGGCCTCTTTGCCATACTTTATACAATACGAAATAAACCAAAAATAGACTTTTTGTTTGTTTGTTTTTGTTTGGTAACTTGAAACAGGTGATTCTTCATTATACATTCCGATAGTAAACAAACGGAGGGAAGCTAATTGGAGGCTAAAAAGGAACTTCATAGCTGGGAGAATTCTGGCTGCCATTCATGCCTGCACAGATCACTTCCTGCCTTTGTTGTCAGCGTCAGCAATTTGACCGTCACTGTCAGTTAACAAGGTACATATTAAAAGTTTTATGCCGAAAAATAAAACAATTTACGTCTCTGCCTGGGTTTATACATCTGTGCCAGACAGCTAACAGAAAACTAATATAGTTCCACAGAGAGAACCCTGATTCATTCCTGACACTGAAATGGACAGCCGGATGATGCAGTACACAAATAAACAAGAGCCAGAGTTTCAAACAAACAAGACGTAACTGTGTCAGAGTCACATTCACACACACACCCACACACACACACGCACGCACGCACGCACGTACGCACGCACGCACGCACGCACACACACACACACACACACACACACACACACACACACACACACACACACACACACACACACACACACACACATATATAAACACACACACACACACACACACACGCACACACACACACACACACACACACACACACACACACACAGACACACACACCATTACAATACACTCCATCACTTGGGGCCTTTCATTTTCCCCCACTGTATAAATGAAGTTTCCATTCCACTGGACAAGCAGCCATACATTAGAGCCAACAGGAGCCATACGGTGGGCTTTCAACACACAGCACACACAACCTAAACATGTGCATCCTTTGGACTGTACGCCGAAAGAGAGAGAGATAGTTGAGAGAGAGAAAAAGAGAGAGAGAGAGAGAAAGATAGTAGAGAGAGAGAGAGAGAGATAGTAGAGAGAGAAAGAGGTAGGAGAGTAAAATAAAGGAAGCACATAGAGAGGAGAGGAGAAAAAATGCCTGCTTAAAGGGATTCAAAATGTAATGTCACAACTGATTCCATCAGGGAGATACAGCAGAATCCGCTGCCCCAGGGCACCCTCATGCAAACACACTATGGCAGCCTCTGTGGAAGCGTGGATCAAGCCTATAAATAGACTGGCACAGTCATCACCCGTGGTCATGGTAACAGGACCCGGGTGACGGGCTGTGGTCGAGCATGCAGGGTGGAGGATGGTGGGGGGGTGTTGGAGGTGCAGGGGGGGCTCATTGTGTGTGTGTGTGTGTGTGTGTGTGTGTGGGGGGGGGGGGCAGGGGAGGAGAAGAGAGGGAGGTGCACTAAAGGATTTCCCCAGTGACTCTCTTCCAAAACCCAGTCCCAATGTCATGTGCTGTCGGTGGCCCACTCAATGTCATGTGCTGTCGGTGGCCCACTCCCAATGTCATGTGCTGTCGTGGTCTGCTGAAGACGAGCAGTCGCAGCCATGGGCTGGCGGGGGTGGGGGTGGGGGTGGGGGTGGGGGCACGAGGAACCATGACCTCCGCATGCATGGAGATCTCACCACGGGATGCAGGGCTAATTGTTGCAATGTGTCCTCTGCTTTTTGTCTGGCCGATTTCAGAGTTACACTCCAAACGCTCGGGCCTTTCCCGGTGCCCCTCGAAAACATCACAAAGGCAGGAGGACTGAAACCCTTTGCCCCTCGGACGCCACAAAGGCAATCCCCTAACAAGGGAGACCTTGATTCGGAATGTGTCACTGCACCGGGGCTTTTGCCGTGGCACACTGAGGTGGCTGTCACTTAACCATGGGGCATGAAGGGGCCTGCTGCTGCTGTGGGTCGCTATTCATAGCAGTACATGATCCCAGTCTGTCTCCGCTTCATTGCACTCTTTCCTTATTATTGACTAACCTTATGAAAAAACTGACCTAAATGTGCACAATTACGCCACTTTGCTTAGCTCGCTAATCCAATGAAACAGAAAGAGTGGATGGCAAAGCGGAAGTACGACTCTGTGCACCGACACAGAAGCCACCAGATACGGGACGCGCAAGTTATGAAAGCATTCAGTCTGGACTCAGTATAGCTCATAATCAGCCAGGCTGTGTCTAACTAATTACATGCTTTATGACAACTCACTTGATGTATTCAGTTTAAAGGTTGGAATGAATGTCACTGTATTCACATTATGCTGCTGACATTTTCCCCAAATCACACTTTTTTCAGACACTGCAAATGACACAGAAAATACGCAGCAAGTCTTGCGCAATGGCTTTCCCTCTCACCCTCTTTACACCCTGCCCCTGCCGCACCTGAAAGTGCGAGCACACGCTCTCGGCAGACCTCTCAGCTTCGGTGACATCTCTCCGCTCATCGTCTGACGCGGCGCAGACAGTCTCCGGCACCTGCCGTCCTCTCTCTCGCTCCGCGGGCCCCAATG
Source organism: Clupea harengus (assembly GCF_900700415.2). Lineage (NCBI taxonomy): Eukaryota > Metazoa > Chordata > Actinopteri > Clupeiformes > Clupeidae > Clupea > Clupea harengus. The sequence continues at coordinate 17,332,778 of NC_045171.1, read as the reverse complement.
TCATGACACTGCGGGTCAGCAGCAGCTGTCTCCGCTGGTTACACCCTTCAGGTTTAATTACCGCACCTCTCCGCCACCGCTGACTGACCACTGGACAGCCGGCTCACTCCACCTCGGCACAAAGACTCTAGGTTCAGAGCGTGGCATCTGAGAGTTGCAGGAGGTCTACAGTCAGGGGAAATGGATTGCCACGCAGTGAGGAATGAGTGAGAGAAGAAAGGAGTGGAGTTCAGAGTGTTGCCGGTCTGGGTTTTTTATCACAGTACACAGTTTGACAGTGGTGGGGGAGTGAGGAGTATACACTCTGATCTACCGTACTGCTCTGTAGTCTTGCAGATGACAGAAGTATGGTTGCCACCATACACACACACACACGCACACACACACACACACACAGACACACACACACACACACACACACACACACACACACACACACACACACACACACACACACTCACACACACACACACACACACGTGGCCCTGGAGTAACCCGAGTTGCATTCAGCCGGACACGCTTCAGTGCGCTGCAAGACTCCAGTTGCTGTCTGAAGAGGTACGACATGTTTTGAAAAGCAAATTGGCAAAAAAAGAGGGACACATTCTGCATGGTCATCAGCGTCGTTCATTAGTGAAATCTTCAGTCGGTGCCAAACCGTGTAACTTGGGACCCCCTTCCCCCCGTTTTTTCCAGCTCTATGGTCTCACCGCTCCTAATTTGAATAATTACTATTATTAATAACGGTGAATCTTTCAGCGTGATTCATAATGGTGCAATTATTGAGGCAGGGGGGAAGATTGCAGGGCTTGAAAACTTGCAGAATCTTCAAAAAGCCAAGAGAAAGAATGTCTGATACAGAAAGAGAGAGTGAGAGTGACGAAGACAAAGAACAAGATGATAGTGTGTGAGACACTGCAGTGACAGGGTGTGAGACAGAGAGAGAGAGAGAGAGAGAGAGAGAGAGAGAGAGAGAGAGAAAGAGAGAGTGTGTGTGTGTGTGTGTGTGTGTGTGTGTGTGTGTGTGTGTGTGTGTGTGTCAAGAATAGACAGACACAACCAGTCACAAAACAAGACTCAGAAAGAGGGTACAAAAGAGTCAGAGAGGGTAAAAGAGAGTGAGACTGACAGCCAGACAGCCAGACAGCCAGACAGAAGTGAGTAACTTGAGTGAGTAAGAGAGAAGATCGGCTTAAGGGCCAACATCACTGCATACTGTAGGTATCAACCTCTGAAATGACTTACCCTCATAAACATGGGTTTTAGTGTGAATCTTTTGTGAACCTGTATGACTTCAAAATCACACAGATTTACTAAAGATTCTCCCCATAAAACATTCACTGAAAGAGACTCACCCAGTTGGAAATTAAATAAACACAGTTAAGTATAAAAAATTACTATCGGAGGCTTTCCCCCCCATGTACCTTTAAAACAAATACATGAAAAGGAACTTGTTACATGAAAAGGAAACACTAAGTTGGCACCTACGGAATAGGACGTAGCCTGCACTCCATAGGAAGGAGGGCAGCTTGGTGCTGCTGATGAGAGTCTGAGAGCAGCTCTGATGTCTGAGAGAGATGAAGACCTCCAGCAGCAGGCAGATATCAGGCAGGTGGCATCTCTGCACCAGATCCTCGAAACAGCCTTCATGTCATCGGCTCAGGAGAAGGATTTTGGCAAAAGCTTTGGTCAGTTTCCTGCACCTGCCCCCTGATTCCTCTCAAAGCGCCAGAAGGCCGTCTGCACACAGATTCACCGACAAAAGAGGCGATTTTGTTTTATAAAACACTACGAATCGTTTTATGAGAATTGACTTGCTGTTTAGAAAAATGGACACCAATACTAATTAAATATATTAATTGACTAGACGCAACAAACCTAAAATCTATCATTTTCATCACCATAAATATGGGGAATATACAAACGAACTTTGCTAAAATGTCAGCAAATACGAAAAACCTAAAGCAGATTTACTTAGGGGCTCAACTCATTTAAATTCTGAATAGGCTCTCTCTCCCTGCAATTTAGGGGAGTTTATTGTTTATAGCTTCTTCCAAGCTCACTTCCTGAAAACCCGAGCACTAAATTGAACTTTTATTATGCAATGATGCCATGTTTTCTGGTATGTAAATGAGCTCTGTGTACCACAGTATATTCCATATATTAGCAGCGGCTCATCTGTGGTTGGAGATTTATATAGCAATCTTGGTTGAGAGAGAGAGAGAGAGAGAGAGAGAGAGAGAGACCATAGCTCCACAGCAAACACAAATTTTGTCTTCTGTCTTTGTGATATAATGTTGTGCAGAGCAGCTATACATTCTTGTCCCTAACTGCGTATATCCAGTCTACTGAGGAATACTTGCATTTGACTGAGAATAAGGAAATGTGGAGATGGGAAGCAATGGGGAATGAGCTCTGTAAAGTTGACACAAACTAATTACATTTTTATTAGTTTGTCTCATGAAGAGAATCGCTGATTGAGAGTCTGTTTTGGTTGCTTATTCTAGCACCTGTGAAGGAATGGTCAAAGGGGAAATGTCTCATTGTACCATCTCTCTTTTTCTTTCTCTCTCTCTCTCTCTCACACACACACACACACACACACACACACACACACACACACACACACACACACACACACACACACACACACACACACACACACACACACACACACACACACACACACACAAACACACACACACAGTTCAAGCACAATCCCTTTGTATTACAACAATGTACACCTGTCCTCAGAGGATAAGCATGATCCGTTGAGGCTGGGTGATGATCATGATCTGTGGATGCTGAGCCTGTAATCTCTGTGCTGAATCCTCGTCTGAATCAGCAGTATTTATCCCGCCTGTCGCCTCACGCTGGGATGTTAAAAAGGTGTTTTGCATGGCAGCTGGATCCATTACAGGGAGAAAGAGCAAGAGCCTCCCGGAGAGAGACTCACGACAACAAAAAAAATTAAACGAAATCAAAGGAAGCCAATGCAAGGCAAAACAACACACACAAAACCAGGAAACAAAACACTAATTTGGACGGATGTATTGTTGTGTTGGTGTGAAGCATATTAACAGGAGACATACCATAGCCAAAGATTTGTGCAGTGTGCATGGCCTCCAGCATGATGCAAGAGTATTCAACCATGCCCGTTGTATTATTCACAATATGTGATATGTGTCGCTGTTTATGTCCTTCCAAATCCCCAAAGCAGAAATGATATCTTACTGTTGTTAGGATAAAGCAAAATGCGTATCATCTACAACCACGACACACTAACATGCTCACATACATTTACAGTTTTTATATCATTAATTTGAAGAGCAGATATTGCTGTACATTAGTTTAAAGGAAACACGTACCACATAATAGCTACATGCTCGTAGTCTTTTATATTAAATCTCATTTGAAGAAATTGATTTTGTACATTGTGCTATAGAGTGTGATGTTTCATTTAGTTTTTTTGGTGTACTGTTGTCGATATTTATTGTAAGAGAATCAATGATTGTGCCAATAGTGTTCTAGCATGGTCAATAAATCTAACTAAATGGATGGATGCAGTCATTCCTATATAAGGTACGTGTGAAAAATATTCAGATACTGACTCCAGACGTTTACCATTGTAGTATTGTTCCACTGTCAGCAAAGGCATATTTTTATTCCAAGTTTTAAGCGCTCTCCAGACGCACCCAATGTAAAGCTACATGGTAGACCCACAGCTAAAAGCATGCAAATGTAGTCATGTCAGCACAAATGACCCATTCGCTGAAGCACTCCCCAGGGAAACACAGGCAGGTTCAGAGAGGTGAGATGTTGTTGAGTGCTCATCTCCTCTAACCCCGACGAAGAAGATTTCACCCAATGTCCAATAACCAGATTACCCCTTAAGTTAATGGTGTCTCAGGGACTCCTGTGTATTAGTGCATTTGACCTCCTTTTCACCCATACAATGGCCATGGAGTCAAAACAACCAATGTCATCCCCACCAGGAATATGCACACTGCTTTACATTGCGCCTGGCTTTAAGATACAAGGAGCCACTTCTCCAGATAATGTACCACAACAGTGCAGCGCACTCCAACTTTCATTATTGAAAGGTGTTAATTAAAAAAAACAACAAGGCAAAGCGATGATTAGTTTGGGGCGATTGCTGCTCTAACTGTGCATTCAGCATGGCAGCTTCAATCAAACGTGTGCTGACATCAAGAAGTGTCACGCCAAGATGAATACTCCATTCGAGACTGGTTGTGTTACTCAGCATTTTACTGAAGGCCAAATAAAATCAATAGGTCCTTAGACACATGCACTGGGGGGAAAAATCCAATAGGGTATTTAAATTGAGGAATGTACTGTGGAAGCCATCTTAGTCTCTGAATGGGACGCAAGAGGTGCTACCTCTCTTGGTCTGCGTTATATAAACTTATGCCACTTTGTCTCAGACCTCTCAAATTCAACCATAATCGTCCCAAAGGGACAAGGGAGAGACATTCATCATATTGTCATACACTTGGTGAAATGAAAAGACGAAGAGAACCCAAACCAATCTAACAGGCTCTTGCCAAAGTCACAATGAAACCTTGTCTCCATTATTTACTAGATCCAGTCTAACAGCAGCTGCACCAGATGCATCACAGTGCCAGCAGTCCCTTTGAGATCACCTATGAACAGGAAAGACAGACTCATTTAAACACACTAGTTGTGGCTAATTCCTCATACTTGAGGTTTACCTTGATTTATATGCACACTCGTGGCCATACATTCTTAGAATCACCAGTGTCAGCATGTGATAAATGTCTCCTATCTCCACCTAGAGTATTGCCGTATCTTGCCTCCATTTGTTAACGAAAATCCGGGCTGCAGGCAAACTTCATTATCACGAGCGGAGACGTCTAAGTGTTAACTATTAGCATTCACCCCAGCGGGCGAGTGTTTCACAGACATCAGAGTAAAACTGGGAAACGATAAACACGGTTTACAGTAGAGCTTAGATTAAGATGTGCCTCTTAGCCCCACTTATCAAAGAAATGACACTGCAAGTTTTTTTGGTGTGATTGTGAGAGTTTTTCGGCAGTAAATTAGCTTTTTTTCCCTCCTTTACATGACTGTCATTTTTCAGCCTGACTGTCCTGGCAAAACTGAATAAACTATGCATTATTCATCTAACCTTTGAGGCAGGCATTATGTCATTCTTGGTAGAACTTAAAGTCGCTTGGTACTCCATAACAATGACCTGGCTGTGATTGCAAAATCTGTGGTACTCTAAGCAAGCCCTAGCATCCCCCAAACAACCCCCCACACACACACAATCTACTCAAGTTCTCCAATATTTAATTTACTTTTATACGTTTAGCAGAGACTGTTATCCAAAACATGTTCATCAGCATGAGTGCTTGCTGGTTATTGATCTCGTGATCTTGGTGTTATTAGCACCTTGCTCTGCCAGTCCTGCCACGCTAACACAACGACACAAAATGTTCGTCAGATTAATGATACAAAATTTTGCCAGATTCTCAAAACATGCTCTGCTGCAGCATGCTTTTATTTGACTTATTTTTAACAGACAAAAGATTTATTACAGAGTATGTTCGAAAAACCTATTTTCAATATTCAATAGTCATTGATCTTCTAACTGATGGTATGGCCACAGATAAATAAAATAAAAAAAACAGCTTTGGCATCTCTAGAAGCTTTGGCATCTCTAGGGCCCACGCCTCCATGAATGCTTTATGGCTCCTCAAAGGAATCAGTCCTGCATCAGTATTCATAAGGTATCGAGTGAACAGAATGGAAGGAGGAAAAGGGAACATTTTAAATTTAAAAGAGTAGAAAATTACACCAAGCTGGTGATTCAAATCAGGAAATGCTGGGAAGGAGTCCATAGTCCAATCTGACTAGGCTAATGGTCGCACAAGCTAACCTTATCTTAGCATGCACTAAGGGCCCGGAGGGTTCTTAAAGACTAAAGAATACCTGATGGAAGGCGCCGGTCGTTCCACATACACCCACGTCAAACGTCCGGGCCAGATTTTCATGTCTTTCTTGGGACCCATCCTGCCCCATCTTTTCGGAGTAAGCAATTTTTCTAATGCATTTGTTCCTGTGCATACTATTACGTCTCCATTACAGAAAATGTATGTAGTTTCAGTAAAAAAAAAAGAAAAATCAATCGGGAAACCGTAATAGGTCTGGGGATGGGGAAGGGGACGGGGCTGATCCGTGACCTTGTGTGTTGGAAGGAAATGTGTACGGCTGGCTTTGTGCTTGGCAGGAAGCTGGATTCTCTTATGGCAGTGGCAGAGAGAAGGCCCCTGAATAGACTGTTATCCATCTTGGACAAAGCCCACCACCCTCTGCACAGCACAGTCACGAGGCAGAGCCGTGTGTTCAGTGGCAGACCGCTGTCTCAGTCCTGCTCTACAGACAGACTGAGGAAGACGTTTGTCTGCCAGGCCACACTCAACATTCAACTCCTCCCAGCGATGGTGGGGTGAAATGTACTATTGTGCGTGAGGGTGCCTCTCTGTTGCTGTCCATGCTCACCTGCATTCAGTTAGTAGGCTACTGGACTTTTGGTAACTGGCTATGTTATCCCTTTCAATATTGTATTTGTTTATTGTTTATTTATCCCCAATTTGTATTATATTTATCATTTTTCAGTATATACAGTCATTATTTTTCTTGCACTATCCTTGCATTTGCATAGTGACATCTGTCTTTCGTGGATCTGGTGACTAGTCACTTCACTGCTGTGTTTACTTGTGTGTATTGGTGTTTTGTATGTGTGGTATATGCTACTCGATGCCTCGAAATGTCCCTCAGGATCAATAAAATATGTAATATATGTATGTATGTATGTATGTATGTATGTATGTATGTATGTATGTATGTATGTATGTATGTATGTATGTATGTTTGTATGTATGTATGTATGTATGTATGTATGTATGTATGTATGTATGTATGTATGTATGTATGTATGTATGTATGTTTGTATGTATGTATGTATGTATGTATGTATGTATGTATGTATGTGTAGCAGGACAGATTAAAGCTGACATCACTGCACCGTCTGTTTACTTCTCCCCGATCGTCTAATTTTCATGTAATTAGGTGGCACTCAGTCTGCCCAGCCCCTATAAATTAACAACAAGGTGCCAACTGGGCATGCATCATACTCCACGGTACCTGTTGCGTCAAGCTCAGGTCCACCAGTTTGTGGTAGTGATAAGCCATGTTTGGTTGGGTCCTCGTACCCAGCCATTGCACCGTCTCCTGTATCACTCCGGGTTGGATAATACGCTTGTTGTGCGCTACGTACAGCTAGCGGACGCATAGTCGCCGCTGCCTGTGTCATCCTGTGTTCCGTGCCTTTGGATGCTTGGAATTGGCCTGGGTGGTTTGACACCGCTGCTGTTTTGCTGGTAGCTGTTTTTTCCCTACAACTGTTTTACTTTTTGCATGGTCTTCTTGTTTCACGTCTCGCCCTCCTTCCAAGCAGGGAGCAGTGCACCCTGCTTCTTAAATACCCCTGCCTGACTGGTAAGCCTCAGTCCAGTTTCTGTGTTGTGTCCATTTGTCTGTTGTGTATGTGTTGTCCCTTGTCTGTCGCTACCAATTTGTGTGTTTTATATTGTTGTAAAATAATGAAACATATTTATTATGTATGGAAACACGTCTTCAGCTTCCTCAGTTTACGAACCTGATTGATTTCACCTAGATTCCTTAACTATTTCCCTGGGCGAAACTCCCAGGGTGGCGTAGTCGTGCATGTGCTCTGGTTAGTCCTAGCTCCACTCCCCATTTTGTCATGCCTTGTATGTATGTATGTATGTATGTATGTATGTATGTATGTATGTATGTATGTATGTATGTATGTACCTACCTATGTATGTATGTATGTATGTATGTATGTATGTATGTATGTATGTATGTATGTATGTATGTACAGTATGTATGTATGTATGTATGTATGTTTTAGTGTATGTATGTATGTATGTATGTATGTATGTTTGTGTGTGTGTATGTATGTATGTATGTATGTATGTGTGTACCTACCTATGTATGTATGTATGTATGTATGTATGTATGTATGTATGTATGTATGTATGTATGTATGTATGTATGTATGTACCTACCTATGTATGTATGTATGTATGTATGTATGTATGTATGTATGTATGTATGTATGTATGTACCTACCTATGTATGTATGTATGTACCTACCTATGTATGTATGTATGTATCTACCTACGTATGTACCTACCTATCATACTGCTAGCTTCCTGAGCTATGCCTTTAAATTGGCCCTTAGGACTGATGTGCTTTACATGGTTACAGTATCTTCTAATCTGACAGAGAAGCCCCAGCCCCTCCAACTCCACTCAACACAAAAACCAACCCCACCAACACCCCCACCCCCACCACCACCACCACCACACACACACACACACACACACACACACACACACACACACACACACACACACACACACACGCACACACACACACTCTTGGGACACCCTTTGTCATGCCTGTGCATTGAGGCCTGACTGCACCATAGGACAATGTCCATTCTATCAGAGGCTGTCTCGCATGTTTCCAGTGATTTCCTCATACGGCTCGGGAACAGCTTCCTCTGAGGAAGAAACATTTCTCCTCTCAAGGTCTGTGAGCCAGTAAAGTTTTAGAGATCCTGTGTAATACTGACACGAGGAAAAACAAATATGGAATTCATGGCTCCTCACAGCCAAACTGGCAGTTGGGTGTCCTGGGAGACGGTTACACTGGATAACACTTAAGATTAGGAAATAGGTCTTGCATTAAGGAAAAATAGGAAAAAAGATGAAGATGAATAATATCCCTTGTCATTTTCCTGTGTCTTCATAGTCATTTGAAATCATGTGGCAGCAAGAAATGGGTTACAGTCATGACGTGTATTACCGTAACATCCACATCCACATCCATGAAATACTAAGCATTAGAGGTACTGCGAAGTCCTTCATGGCTCAAAAACTCGAGATCGATTTATGTTTTCCTCAGAAAAAAATTACAACACCTAAAAAACGACATGATACCACCTAAGCAAGATTCCAACATCTTCAGTGCAACACATAACAAATACCAAGATTTATATTAGTTACTGTTGAGCCAGATATCCATAATTCATTATAAAAGTATCCTTTATAATATATTTATGAAGGCTTGTAATGTCAGGCAAATGCCTTCACAATTCCCTGCAACAGGATCATAATCACATACATAATTTGTTGCAACATACATCTTACATTTTCATAATAAGACTGATATTTTTAATATTGTCACATGGTGTCACATATGTTATAATGTCTTATGTTGTCTCAGAAACACCTTATTTGGACACCCAATGTTCAAATGTGTTCAAATGATAATTACAATTGCAAAAATAAAACAACGGAGTAGGCTATAGGTCTTTATGATTGTTTACGACTGTTGACATTAAATGTCATTCGATCAGTCATTTTTAATACAAAGTTGACATTGTTTGGAATGTCTTGACATCAATCAACACAGCATAAACTTTCAATGTCTTTGTTATCACAACTTAACATTAATGAAAACATCATAATCTGGCAAGCCATAGCAGACATAATTATCAAACTTAAAGAAACTGTTAAGCTGTATATGTTAACATTACATTAAACGGTCATATGTGGTTGGTTTTGGCATTGGCTGTCATGAGACCATTATAATTATAATTATGAATACTTTTCTTGACCTCAACTACAGTGGAACAATGTGGACTAGTCATTAAAATGTCATTAAATATCTTCAAGTGTTTTATTGTATTTCATTATATTTTATTGTATTGGCACAGCAATACATTTCGTACTTTGGAATATAAAACTGTTAACTACCTGGATTACATGTTTTACCTCAAACAGAGGGTTCCAACATATTCTAAGCATGTACATTTTGTACTTGGTGGGGAAAAAATTGTTCGTCAAAAAACACTTTTTTTTTTCTTTGCTGTGATTGTTTCAGCCATGTCCCTTGTTACAGTGACCTGGGAGGTCTTATTATTGTCTTTGTCTCTTTGAAGGTGTCTGGAAATGTGATCGCTAGCTCAGCAAATAGAGCTGTAGTCGCAATTGTGTTAATCTCATGGATCCAAACCTGGTGAATCTCCATAGGGCATGTTTGTAGTGCCGGATGACTCCATGACTCCGTTGTGGTGACTTTACAAAAAATGTGCAAAGACGCAGCATCTATTTTTAGGCATCAATTGTTGAGTTATAATTACCCGTAATTTCCGGACTATTGAGCGCACCTGAATATAAGCCTCACCCACTGAATTTAAAAATATATATTATTTTTAACATAAATAAGCCGCACATGTCTATAAGCCGCAGGTGCCTACCGGTACATTGAAACAAATTAACTTTACACAGGCTAAAATGAATATCAAAAGTAATACAATAGTGATGCATATTATTAGTTTTGCCAGTTACGATAAGTGCACTGTTGCTTTAAGAGAGCACAGTTGCAAGAGTCAATCAGAAGCTAGAACGTTAGATTGAAGACAGCGAGATAGAAGAAAGACGCTAGTTTGAAACCAGTGAGCTAAAGAACTTGAAAAGACTGGATTTGTATTGTTGTAAACTGTTTTGAGTTGTGTTCTGTCTACGCCGGTAGACTGTGGTTATTTTGATATTAGTTAAGTTATTGAGATACTGAGAAATCGCGGGGAGCTAAGCATCCATGCGGCTGCATCCATGCTAGCATCCTAGCTCCACAAAGCCACCGTATACAGTCACAGGTATCATAATCCATAAATTAGCCGCGTCGTTGTTTAAGCCGCGAGGTTCAAAGCGTGGGAAAAAAGTAGCGGCTTATAGTCCTAAAATTACGGTAGGCCTGCTATGGCATGTTTATGACATGTTATGTTGTCTTGGTTACTGCAAAATTGTCATAACAGAGACATCCCAAAAAATCTCAACTTGGCATTGAAAATGACATAATAGACCAAATGACACTTAATGACAACAGTCATAACCATTCATAAAGACTTCTTCGTGTTCATGACAGGTGTCATGTCATGGTTTTGATGATGTAGTGTCAGTCATACATTCCCCTTCAAATAAATTGTTACTGTTATCTTTTACTTTAAAATTTTGAATTATCATTTGAACTCATATAAATGCATTTCATGTCCAAAAAAAGGAATCTTTGAAGACTTGAAGAATGTCCTTCAATACCACGCTATCTTACTAGATACTGTAGACTGTGTAAGAGATTTCGGACATGGACAGGACTCTCAATCAGGAAACCCTCCTGGAGAAATAGTCAAGCCTAGGCAATCTGGGCAGACATCTCAGCGCTCAGGAGTGTGTCTGCCACTGGAGATTAAGGGGGATTTCTCTGAAATTCACCCCGTCAGAGTTTGTGCTGCAAGGAGGCGTATTTTTTCCCCAGAAGGAAATATCCAGGACACCTCAATCGGTTTTCTTCCCTGACACCAGGACGACACTGTACAGTGGGAATACACCTGAGAGGGAGAGGGAGAGAAAGAGGATTTATTGCCCTTCTCAGCTTCGGCCAACACGTTTCCCTTTAATTAGAAAATGAGGCGTCAGGGCGCATCAGAAACCTTTAAAGGGCTCAGCCGTCATTGATGGGCTCACTGCAGCATCCTCCAACACATCATGCATTGAAAATGAAGACATAATATCTGTCTGGAGGATTAATAAGCACTCGTTCTACGTGTTGATCCATCAGCGGTGATGCTCTCTCTCTCTCTCTCTATCTCTCTCTGTCTCACTCTAATGGCACAGGCGTAGTTAGAGCCCCTTCTTGTGATTGTCGTGCAGACATGCTGGCTCCGTCACAGCCAATGAGGCATGATGTTCGCAGGTTTCATCTTGTGCCTCTCTCCGTCAGGATGCCGCCGTCGCTCAGAACGCAGCTCAGACGCAGCTGCCTGAGTCGTCTCGGGGAGGAATCTATACTAATCAACTTGAGCTGAGAGCTGCTGCTGTAGTGCCATTGAAAGGGTACTCCTTGCGGTCCTTAATTTCTCCTGATTAACTTTCAAAAACTTCACTGGCTGGGTTGGTTAATGATGCGGCCCCAGTGAGACATAGCCTGCTCAATCAAAAGCCCTATGTTGTCATGCCAGTGGAGAATGATGGGAAGACAGTGAAGAATAGCGAGGAAAATATATGCATATTGAACATATTAAATACAGTATCTACGCCCCTTACTATGAGAACATACGTTTGTGTTAATGGCTTTGGCGTCAAGTGCCAGTAAGCTATCATCTTTCAGCTATATCCCTGTAAGTGCTTTACCAAGCATGAACGGTCCATTTTACTTCTTTTTGCAAAGTGAAATTGGCATTAGCAAACATTTATTTTGCAGCTTTCAAACATGAATTGAAAATAATAAAGTCTGAGAGTTTTGGCTTTTTGTGTTTAAATGTATTATCAACCTTAGTAAAACTTATGAATAATACAGAGATTTACACTATACTGCAATTATGCAATAGTCAGCTGCATAATTTACTGCATGAAGAAGAAGCAGAAGACAAATGTAGAAAAGGAGAAAATACATGGCAATGTGGCTTATCTTTTCTCCATAGATAAATCTCCCTCGTTTTGCAATATATGACTGTTGCCAGTTGAGAGAGCAGATTTAAAAACAGAAAGAGAAGATTTCAAACAGACCAAGGTCTACAGAGACATCTTCCTATGGCTAGACAAACACGGGTATCCCATCCTTGGCAGCCTCTTCAATCTAAATAGCTCCAAGTAGTCATTTTCCAAGATGTGTTTTTGTTAAAGATACAGTTTTTACAGCGCACCCTATAATCTCACTCTTTATTGCATAATTCATGAAGATGCACCCGTGTATCTGGACGCAAGAAGTGTTTTCACAGAGAAAGAAAGAAAAAAGGAAGAGAAGAAAAGCAGGATGATGATGTCACACTGTGGGAAAGAAGAAAAATAAGGTCTTGCGTAACATTTGGTTTCTGTCAGACCCAATCAAATTAGCGGCAATCTTTAGCCTCGCAGACACACGTACACATGCACACACTTACACACACAAAACTTAAAAGATGGATGACCCATACCTGATATATGAGGAGTCTCTCTCTCTCTCTCTCTCTCTCTCTCTTTCTCTCTCTCTCACTCTCTCTCTCATTCTCTCTCTCATCTCATTCTTTCTTTATTTCTGTCTTAATTTCAATCCAGTCTGAGTTTCAAATCTCGTTCATTTACATGATTACATTTCTCTCAAACGTACAGTTTTAGTGTGTGGTGCTGATTTGCTGATCTGATCTGGTTTGTTTGTGCCTGATGCTTTTTGCCCATTTGTGGGACCGAAGTGTTGAGGGAGCTTCATGAATTGTCTATGATTAAAACACACTTGTTTTGTTTTGCCTTTGGAGTTCATCCCCAGTGGAGATGCCCCTAAGGTCAACCTAAGAACACAAACACACAAACACAGAGAGAGAGAGAGCGAGAGAGAGAGAGAGAGAGAGAGAAAGTGAAAAAATAATCATATGCTGTCTACTTTCTGATAATGAGCACTGCCTGTTTGCGATGCAGGAGTAAATATGTGAATTGCGGCCCTAAAACACGTAACCCATTGCTGTGGAGTACATGTTGTGTGCACAAGTCTACAACGCCGGTGGGCAGAGGAAGCTCCTGTTTGAACTTTTCTTTCTTTGCTTTTTTTTACTCATTTATTTTTGAATTCATTTCCCTTATTTGTTTTCATCTGGCCCTGCTACAGAGGCATACTTAGAGAAACTGACATGCTGCAGGGCATAGTTCTGCCGTACCCACAGTGGGACACTATTCTTTCAAGTGACTCCAACACACTTGGAGGCATTTTTTTCCAGGGCAGAGGGAAATACTTCATTAGTCTAATAATTGACCTTTGGGTGTATGTGTGTGTATGTGTGTCCATGTGTGTGTGTGTGTGTGTGTGTGTGTGTGTGTGTGTGTGTGTGTGTGCGTGTGTGTGTGTGTGTGTGACTCCAAAATTGGATAAATAACGAATTAATATCCTCAGACTTTTTCCAAACCCAAACAAAGTACTCTCCCCAACCTCCCCTCTCTAATTAGCGTTAACAACCTTGTATTATTCATTAGTTAAATGGCAGAGAGAGAGAGCTGAGCCGTGCTGAGCCGAGCGCTGAGTTCTGTGCTTGTAGCCTCGGGGACCGGTTACAGGGTGCCCCTCAGTTCACCATTCATTCTTTAAAAGCCCAGCTTGGCTCGGAGAACACTCCCAAATGCAGATGCCTTCCCTGACACGCACCGGTGCTGCTTAACCATAGCTGGACTGGGACCAGGGGAGCTGTGGCACTGCCGAAGTGAAGTCGTGGGTTCGCTTTCGCTCTGAGCACATAAACGTGACCGTATTGCATGTACTCGTGATCTGTTGTGTTTCTTAGAGGACTTACTTTGCTTCTGCCATATGAGTTAATGCGACATAAATAAATAAGCTTTCACTGGGAGAACATAAACATGTGAAAAGCAAAAACATAAACAACACCATAAAGCACAATCATCGTATGGCATACATACATACATTCATACATACGTACATTCATGTTCCGATGCGTAGTTGTTGTTGTTTTAAGCACTGCCTTTGAGTCTGCCATATGCTGTAATGGACTTTAATATGGATACGGCAGAATCGCAGCAGATTTAGCTCATTCATCATCCTAGTACTCTGGTATGACCGGTCACTGGAACCCACCCAGACTAAAAAAACACACACAGGGCTCTCTGACGCAGAACCGGAACCCTTATGATGAGATCATCCACCTAATTAAATGTTTATCACACAACACAGCCGATTAACAGGAAGTGAGTGTATCTCCCTACACGTAAATACTTTGACAGCACACTACACCAACTCATATTTTTTACTGGATATGCGACCTTCCTCTCTTTTCCCCCCTTTTTTTGTGCAGCAGACAGCTGGTTGGCTCTAACATGAGCGTAACAGATGCCAGAGAGACAGCGGCTGCACGGTTTTATGGAGATTGATATGGAACATCGCACAACAAAGTGACCGCTCGCATCTGCGTCCCGGGCTCCGTCTCGACGAGTCCAGCTCTGTGCTAACGAGGCCACGGAAGCTAAGCTAAACTATGGATTCAGCTGGTTAGAATGAAGCACCTCTGAGGTCCATTGGGTGGCCACTTAGACGGCTGGGCCAGAGCCCTGTGTAATTATCCTGCAGGGGACACACACAGGGTCAGGTAGACGGATGTTACATAATACTGTAAGTGGACCCCCATGGTCCCTTACTAACAATTATAGGGTGAGTGATAAATGCTTGGTGCTCTCATTTAGTGGCGACCCCAACCTGTATGAAAAACAGTGAAACAGGATGGGCTGGCAGTTTTGTTTTGATTAGTACCACATTCAAGGCAGTAGTGAACTTGTAGCAAAACTGGCGGAATTGAAATACAATAGAGTGACAGTAAATTGAAATAACGTTGAAATGTTTAAAATGCAAAAAAGAAAGCAATGTAGTTTAAATTAACATTTTAATGAACAAAACAAAAGAAAAAACAAAGAAACGTAGCCGTCACTGAGTTAGCATAGTGATGCCCCGACTGGATTGGCAGATGTGGACCTGGAGCTCAAACTGGTGCAACACAATGATGCTGCAGGGAACTGAATCTGATCTGATCTGTGCACCATCCTGAGAGACAGTGGACATGTACCTAAACATTCAAAATATAATTCAAGTTTTACTGACAATGCCTGTCTTGACTGCTTTGGCAGAAAGGTAATTTAAGGGAGTTTGCCGTAACAGGGACCAGGACAGTCAATCTTTCATTGTAAGGTTCTTTAAACCAGGGTGGGGTTACTGTCCACCACAACCAAGAAAGGCATTTGCTTCAGTATTTATCTGATTAACGTTTACTCTTTCTTTCACAACGTATTTCAAATCCATGGATGCTAGCCCTCCATCATTGGCTTCAATGCTAGGAAGTTAGCTAGCTGGCATCCGAGTGATCCAAAATGGAAAGAAACAAGGTAATAATCCAATTAATTGATTTCTTTTCAAAGTAGCTTGTTTCACAGTGCAGTCTTTGTCACACTGTCTGATGCTCCAAGCTCTCTCATTCACTTCTGTTCACGTCAATAGATGGCTTCTCTACGTTTACTGAAACGGAGCGGTTTGCGTGTGGCACACTCTGTGGTAGCACAACTTTCTCGAGTGTGCGTACCATGAACGAGAATCCTGCAGGTGCCCCTGCTCTCAGTGTAGACTGTGTGGCTATGTGTGTGTTGTGTACTGCAAGTTTGAGTGTGCATTTGTGTGCATTTGTCTATCTTTCTTACTGACTATATATGATGGAGATAATTTGCATATACTGTTAATTACTTAAGAATGTATGAATCATGTGCTTATGAAATGGCTTTTCTGTGCATGTGTGTAACTTAGAATAGTAGGTGCCACTTAGTCTGCATATGTACAAGAGCATGTTTAGACCAGAAGTGATAAGAAGGGTCGAACTGTGCTTTTTCCGACCTTGCAAAACTTCCATCCTTGCCTCGGACGTGAGAAATCCACCACGTGATTATCCCTGCTGAACGCTCAACTTCTGTCTATATAAACCTTGTGCGATGTGTTTATCATTGCTTCACTTTCAGCCTTGTGCTGGGAGTGAGCCCGATTGCAATTGTTGTTGTTTGTCTAATAAATATACTTACATGCAGCTCCGGAGTCCTGAGGTAACTAGGGTGAATTTTCACCTATCAATATATATATATGTGTGTGTAAGTATGTGTGTATATATATATATATATATATATATATGTGTGTGTGTGTGTGTTTTCTGTATATGGTATACTGAATACGGGATATGTCTATATATGAAATGCACATATATGTGTGTTTCGCTGTAAGTGTGTGTGTGTGTGTGTATGTCTACGTGTATGTGTGTGTGCGTGCGTGCGTGACAGACAGAATCATTGGCTCTTGCTTTAGGAAAGTGAGAGTGGGAGCAGGGGCTTCATGGCAGAGCCAATCGAGAGCTCTGGAGGCCAAACGATGACACGGCTCAGGCCAAGGCAATCAGGAGCTAATGATAATGGTCCTCCCACTCAGCGCCCCAGGGCCATGACACAAACCCCCCTCGGAGGGGAGGAGTGGGTGGTACGAGGGGGCGACAGTGAGCCAATGAGGAGAGGCGAAACACGTGACCTGAAACAGACAGTGGCATGAGACACACATGGCATGGAGTTTGCGTGAGAGGATGATTGTTTACGTAAAAACAAGACGATGAGTCATGAATGGATGAGTGTGATTGCAGAGTGACTGGGTCTCTGACTTTAGTCCTATGCGTGAGGGTGGAGGAGGGTGGTGGAGGAGGGTGGAGGAAGGAGTGCTTGTCTTCGCTTTGGGGATTTATCTTTTGGGAAGTCCCTATCTGTGTGTCCTTCATCCACTGATCTCTCTTTGGGTGTCACTGTTAATTGTTTTAATCTATTTTATATCGCAGTCCCCATTTCAGAGGGAACAGAAAGAAAGGCGAAGAGAGAAGCTGAGTGCTTGTAGAGAAAAACAGAGAGAGAGAGAGAGAGAGAGAGGAAAATGGAAGGGGAAAAAAAGAGAAAGGGTTTATCTTTCTCCTTCTCACTCCACCCGCTCTGTCTCTTCTTTCTCTTGCTTCACTTATTTCTATGTCTCTGATTTGATCTTTCCAGAAGACAATCTGTCATTCTTTGAGAGTAGATCTGCTCTTCTCTGATCAGTCATTTTAGTCATTTCTCAGCCACCCCATGCTGCTGCACTGCATGAAAAGAGAGGGGGGGGCAGAGAGAGAGAGAGAGAGAGGGAGAGGAAGAGGGAGAGAGAGAGAGAGAGAGAGAGAAACAAGCATTGACAAGAGTGTTGACAAACAGCACACTGTTTACCAGGTGAGCCAACCTATTATGACATCATCAGTCTAACCCAGCCATCATGCTGGAGTGTCAATTCCTTCCTGGATCCTACAGCATGCTGCCTGCAGTGTATATTAACTTTGTAATTGCTGAGCTAAGCATTTCATAAAAAGCATATTTATGGCATTACAATTATGGAAATCCTCATACCCACTAGCGGGGACAGACGCACAAAGGTTTGTCTTAAAAAGGCCAAAAGATGAGTCTTACCAAAGTACCAACCTAATGGAAAGTGTTATTTTCTAATAAATAAACCCTGGATAATGATCTGTCAACAGCATGCTGCTTTAATACTGTGTCTACCTAATTATCTATGCATGCCAATCTAGAGAGCTAACCTCAACCAGATTTCATCAGCTAAAATTACTCTCTGGGGAACATTCATGGATGTACTACTAACAATTTTGTACTAAACCAATCAGATCTATATAGCATATTTAACAGCGCCCCCTAGCTCCTGAGAGCGTTCCCCGAGTTCTTAAATTCGTTGTTGAGAAATAATTTTCTTTGATTTAATAAATGATTTATATACACAAGTAATTATCACTAATTTGTACTGCCTCTATGACTATTCATAAGGAAATTAAACCTTTAGCTTGTCCACTCCTCATCTTACTGACCAACTATCAGTATAGGTCTCTGCATGTAACACAACCCTTACACACAATTAACCAACAGCTGACCTAAACACAGAGATATGAATGTTATCTGCTTATGTAAATGCATATGAAGTGAGCCAGAATGACAATATGTAAGTTGAACACTAACTATTTACTCATTTACTCAGCAAATACTAATTTACATATAACCAGTTGAAAGTTGAAAGAGTAACACATATGAAAGCTCCTAACTCATACCACATATCTGGGAGATGCATCGGGTGACTCATCAACTTGCCCCCGCAGACATGTGGACTTGGATTGGATGGACTATCCCATCCTCCACTCTCTGCCACATCAGCTGTGTTTCTCAACAATCAGCATCCATGTTTTTTTACTATGGCAGTAGCTGGTTGTGACTACCTTGCTTGTGTACATTGGATTTCAGTGTACGGTAAGGGAACTTAAATTATAGTATTTATTAGTAATTGTAAATGTAACATTTCCAAACTCTATGAAACATTGTGAAGGGAATTATTATCATTCTAACAAAAAACATACTACCTAATTTATATTGGGCTACATACAGTATACAAAAAGACATCAAATACTTAATTTGTCTAAAATGACCCTCAACATCTGGCTGTGTGTGTCTATGTCTGCGCACTCAGCTACACAGTGTAACTTAGTAGCATCCTCTTGCCCAATAGATACAACACAAAGTAGCAATAATAAAAAAAACACGAATACAACATACAGTAAGAGGACACACATTTATATGGCAAAGTAAAATAAGTAAAGTAAAACACATGACCATAATGAAATGCAGTACACTCATTTGAATGTCGGAAAAGAGGTGGAGCTGGAGTGGTGGTGGGTATTTGTTTGACAGCGCAGCAGACGAATTGGAATAACCAAAGACTGCTTAAATGAACCGCCTTAACTCAGAGAGTGACTGCGATTGGTGCTGGTGAATCAGCTGAGCAGCAGCTGATGACCATGGCCTGCCTGAACTAACACCACGCTTGATCAGTGCACCATAAGTAGAGTTGGCGGAAGTGAGATTTGCACCACACTGAGCAGATAGAGCAGCTCCTATCCACTCTAAATTGTCAATTGGATTTCTATTACGCAACAAAAAACACACAGCGCTATACAAGCAGCCAGATTAGGTGGGAAATTGCAGCATGTGGAGATGAGACACGTTGCATGCAGAGATAATAGTTACACCATTAGATCTGCGCTCAGACAGTTTATTTTATTAAACAGATAGTGTCCCCCTGTGAGGGGACATCTCTGAAGAACACAGCATATTTCACTGCTTCTCTCCACCCTTATTGTATATCATCTCTCATGCACCTACTGTGGAGGAAAATCCACAGAACAAAAATAACCTTTGTGTGTGTGTGTGTGTGTGTGTGTGTGTGTGTGTGTGTGTGTGTGTGTGTGTGTGTGTGTGTCTGCACGCCCATTACACTGGGTACATGCATTTCTTTTTTTCAATGCACCCAGCCTCCCCATTCTTATTTGCAGCCGCAGATTACTGATGCTCCAAGTGCACACAAAAGAGATGTGGATGTCTACAGGCGATATTATGCAAAAAGCTGAGTCATGCAGAAGACCCCCAACCCCCACCCCAACCACACACACACACACACACACACACACACACACACAGACACACACACACTTCTGAATATACGTAAAGTGCTGGCTGGGGCCTGGAGGGCAGCTGTGGTGAAGCCACAAGAGCAGTGTGAGGAGTGTGAGGAGTGTGATGCGTGCGCGTGTGTGTGTGTGAGTGTGTGTGTGTGTGTGTGTGTTGAATGTGATGGGACTCTGGAGGTGGAGGGGGGGTTGGGTGCTTGGACCGCTCTTTTGCCATTGGTTGAGCCCTCTGTGATCCAGATCCTTTCATTCTCCCTGCTGCTGCATTGACAGAGTGGCCTCGCCTCGTTTGGTTTCTGCAGGACAGACTCTTTCCTCTCAGTCCACAGGGTCCTTTGTTCTATCCCTCCCTTTCCCTTCCTTTTTTTTCTGTCTTCCTTTCACGGGGTCCGGCGTGGTGAGCAGTCGGTCGGTCACGTGGGCCAAGAGAAAGCGGCGGCGCGATGACGTGGCAGAGAGGCATAGAGGACCGGGCTCTCCCTGGCCACAAATTACCAGCTCTCGCTGGTGACAGGTGACATGTCAGCCCCTCTCTTCCGTCTGTTCATTAGGGCAGTAATTAAGTGGAACTTTGCCCGGGCACATGTGCTCCACCAGCTGTAGACCCATCCAAACCCTGTCTCCCATTTGTATGTCGTTAAGGTTGTGATGAGCTACAGAGATATGATGGCTCGTGTGCAGAAGAACTAATGTTTGGGAAGGAGTGAGTCATCCTCCCCCTCTCTCTCTCTCTCTCTCTCTCTCTCTTTCTGTCTCTCCCTCTCTCTCTATCTCTCTGACTCTCATTCTCTTTGTCTCAGTTGGAAATCTCAAGAGTGAAAGTGGAGCACGTTCAGGACCTATAAATCATTGTCCCCCAGCTTGCACTTTTGTGCTTTGTGTGGTGCTCTCTACACAGTGGCGACCGTGATAAATAACCATCCTCCGAGAGAGCCCAGCATATGAAAACACGGAAAAATGAAAGTAATAAAATAAAAAACAATCCCCAGGATTTTTCCAGGGGGGGGGGGGGGGGGGGGGCAAACAACCACTGTTTGTCTCCTCTTCTTCTTCTTCCCGCCTCCCTCCGTGCTGACAAGGATAGCTATCCGTCGGCGTGAGTCGTGGAACAAAGCCCCCGAAGAGGAGCTCTGCCGCCCCGGCGAAGGTTTATGAGCCATTAAGTGTTTATCATGCAGCTTCTCGGCCCTGCTGACTCCAGGAACACTGGGAGGACCCGAGGTAGTTCCACACTCGTCCATCACTCGACTGCAGGGCCTTCCAGGCCACATTCCAATTAAAATCCTCCCTCTTAATGTTTGTAATGGCTGCTGCGCCTCTCTATGTTCTCATTGTACGCTGCTCTCTCTCTCTCTCTCTCTTACTCTCTCTCTCTACCCTCCCCTTGTTCTGTCTGTCTCTCTCTGTGTTCGTGTGGGTGTCCGTATGTGTTTGCTACAGTAGGGGGGGAAAGGGGGAGCACATATTAAAAGCCCAATAATACTAATCCTCTGCAGAGTTGCAGGTGAAATGTCAAATTTCACATTTCCCCACATACCAAGACATCATAGCCTGCACTGTGTTGAGATTGTAGCTGTGAAAAGCCGGCTGTAATTGAAGAAGCACTTTGAATTGTGACAGTGGTGGATCAGATCGCTTAGGGGACACAGAAGCAACCAGGTAAAATTGTCTTTTACGGCTGTAATGGTGCTTTAACACATGCAGCTGCACGCATTCTCAATCTGCCTAAACGCGAAACATTCTTCAACGACCAGCCACAAAAATACATCACGGCTGGGAGAAAAAAAAAATGCTGCGTTTACAGCCTAGATAAACATTAGCCTCTGGTAAAATGTGTTTAAGTACACAGATGCTCATCTCTCTTTGGAACACAGAAACACATGTCAAGGGAGGGAGTTGGAGATGTGTGTGTGTGTGTGTGTGTGTGTGTGTGTGTATGTGTGTGTTTGTGTGTGTGTTTGTGTGTGTGTGTGTGTGTGTGTATAGGGAGGTTGAAACAAATGCGTATCAACTCAAAAGGATCCAAAACAGGCACCTAATGGAATTACAATTGTAACTGATGTGACGCTTGGCTGTCTCCGTAATACTGCAGCCATATTCGTGTTAGTCATCCTCCTGCTTCCAAAATGATTGTGATCTACAAGGGCACGGTACAGTTTCAAGCTGTTTGTGCCGGCCCTTCCACACCAATGAAGAATCACTTTGGAGGCGCTTTCACCCGCTCTTTATCACGAGCGCTACCGTCTGCGGGGATCTGAGTTATCGGCCACAGTGCCCACTGTTTGTTTTATGAGCAGCAATGCAATCCTCCCATCACAGCTTGTGAGGCAGAAGCATCCTCTTCCTGTAATGAAGCCATTAAAAAAAGCTAGGCTGATGCCAGATGGTTTGTCATTGAGGAGGGGAAGAGAGAGAGAGAGAGAGAGAGAGAGAGAGAGAGAGAGAGAGAGAAAGGGGAAAAGCAAAAAGCGAGTGAGTGAGTTAGTGAGTGAGCAAGGAGGTGAGAGAGTGAGGGAGTGGGGGAGCATAGGACAGACACAGAGGACAAACGGATGGGAGAGACAGATAGACAGAGAGAGCAAGATACTACAGCTGGGGCCTCAACGCTGGGGTTGTTTTAAAGTTGTTTTTTCCCCTCTCTCTTCTTTGAAAGCAATACCACGGAGACAGAGATAGCCACAGAGATTTGCCAGAGTTTTTTTATTTTTTATTTTTTTTCTCTTTAATTTGTATTTAATTCCCCCCCCCCCCCCCCCCCCCCGGAAACTCGACCTCGCTCTGTTTTCTTCATGGGCCTGATCATGTGGGAGTGCCCAGCAAGCTGCCACTGGGAGCAGGTCGACTTCGCCCACTGCACATGGCTACACACACGCAGGCAAGGCACACTGAGTCAGTCAGCTTAACTTTTCTGACAGGCACAGAATGGCACAGAAAGGAGAGGAGAGAAGAGGAGAAAGGAGAGGACAGGAGAAAGGAAAGGAGGAAGGAGAGGAGGAAGGAGAGGAGGAAGGAGAGGAAAGGAGAGGAGGAAGGAGAGGAGAAAGGAGAGGAGGAAGGAGAGGAGGAAGGAAAGGAAAGGAGAGGAAGTCAGGAGGAGAGGGGAGGAAAGCGTGGCCCAAATCAGTCCCTGTCTCCAGTGGACAGGATGTCCCCACTATACCCTAGGATGACACACTTTGATTTCTCTCATGAAACAAAAACAAGGAAAACAACTATTAAAAAAACACATTGACCTGGGAGTGACCTTGGACAAAATAAACATTCAAATCATTTGAGACTTGCTGTTTTTCTGCTTTGCTTCCCACCTTCTTCTGGATGATTGATTATAGTTTGATTTCAAAGAGAGTTATCAAAAGAGAGTTTGCCTGATCCCTGATCTGTACCAGAGCCTTGGTGTAAAGGCAAATTAGCCTATTTGTAATAATCGCAGAACAATGGGTGGTGCGTCAAGATCACTTTGAATTGTTTGTCATCTTTGTGTAATGAGAATCGATTCATTCTAATTGAATATGTAATGCACTGATTCCACTATCCATTTGCTTATTGACCCTACAGTAGGTTTGACAAGCAGTTTATGTTGACACATCATATTTATATCAAACATATTTCCCGCCACTGGACACTTTATTGGATTTGACTGGCTTACGCCTCGCCGCTAGTCAGTTTGAGCGCAGTATGTGCATAAGTGAATAGCCTCTCAGTGGATGAAAAACAATAACAGGCGATTTCTAATGACTCATTCTTAATCTGAACATTTGACTGTCTGTAATTAGACTGAGAAATTGCCCTGTGGATGAATCCATAGACATGAATACAAATACAATTCAAGACTGAAGGCTTGACTGAGCAGAGGCTTATCAAAGATGGCAGAAAGGCATCTTCAGGACAATTATGTAAGTGAATGAGCTAAAGTCTAGACTCTCCAAAGTGTACTGCCATCCTGTGTACTGTAGTGTAGTGTACTGTATTTGAAATCACAAAGCAATAGGTTTATTCTCACTTTAATTTGTTATCCGCGGCCTTAGTACTCCAAAATAAACCAAATGCATGAACTCCCGGGACAGAGTACCTACTTCATCCAGCCACTGCTGTTCACATTGAGCACCATTTTTTTTTTATGGCCTCTTAAGCACACACAAAAGGCATCCTAGAATTCCCCCAAATCCTTGGCACGGTGAACACCACCATCTCTGAGCAAGCACACTGCCTTTTCCAGACACCAAAGAGAGCATTTCAGTGAATCCTCACGCCCAGCCACACATCAGGCCCTTCCATGCACACTGTTGTCACCCAATAGACTTTTTCCTTGGGGGGATGAGCCGGCAACAGAAATGGCAATTTTCTCTGGATTAGAGTAACCACTGGCAAGCGCAGCGCAGGCGCCGAATACCTCTGAGATACCCCCACAGACTACACAGCAGTGATCACAGCCACGGCTGCAGAGCTCCAGCTGTAAGGGTCGATATCACCACAAGCAGACCACATGGAGGTGCAGTCAGACGCTGGCGAGAGAGGGAATCAGGATCCAGGCAGAGGTCTGAGGAAGTACTCATGGGAAAATACCACTCGTCCCTCTCTCTCTCTCTCTCTCTCTCTCTCTCTCTCACTCACTCACTCTTGCTCACTCACTCACTCACTCTCTCTCTCTTTTTCAGTCTTGTTTGGCATTCATACCATGTCCAGATTTGGGTAGTCTTGGAATGATTACGCCAGGTGAGCCCGTAATATGATGGATGACGGTATCTCAGTGAACAGGAGCGGTGGCTATTCAGAGGACAGAAAAGAATGCAATGCCGCTCCTGGCTGTGGCACCAAAATAGAGTGGAAAAAGTGGAGCAAAAAATGTGTCCAGTATGTGTATAAGTCTATTGGGAGGCCTGATGTGGGGGGTGGGGGGCTGGGGCTGGGGGGGAGGGAGCTCTAAACAGTGCTTAACCTACAATTAATTTAGCCCCCATCTGCATGAAACCAGTGACTTTCACCAGAGGGAAGCAGTTTACTTACTGTTGCTGCCAGGTAAGGTTGTACTGTATGCCCAGCAACTGTGTGTAATGGTTGTACGCTGAATGGGTGAAGATCTCCGATCATTTGTGAGAGTCCTCTGTGTTCACTTATGGAACACTTATGGACCACTTGATTTGAGACCACTTGAGACCACTTGATTTATTCATGAGATTGGATGGATGTACCTTCGTATATAGAACTTCCTACTCACCTACTTTATCATTATGGATACGAATAAAGGACATGAACACATCTTATGCCTGTATATTTATTTACTTAATGGTTCCGGAATGTTCAGTGTCTAAAAACACACATCATTGATGTGCCAATCAGTGACTTTATTTCCTATTGTGGGTTTTACACGTAATATGGAACATAAAAATGTCCATTCCACTCCTTCTAGTTCTATGGTTTTCTATGGTCTAATATATACACATATATGTAATTCTCAGGGAGGCAATGTCATTTAAGAACAATGTCACGCGACCCCTTGGATTTAAAGAAGAAGAACAAAGCAAAACAAAAGTACATAAAAAGCGTAGGGAAGCATGGCAATCTGAACAAGATTGCTTCTGGGGTCCTATTTTTACCGTTGAATTATCCAATTCAAAATGTGACCCAGAGACTTAAGGCATGTTGGCCCCAACGTCTCGTGCGCGGTGGTGACAGACGCTGGATGAAGCTGTCAGAGCCAGCCGCAGTGGCACTGATACAGGGGAAAACCACATTAAAGCGTTTCACCGGTCACAGTACAGTCCCTGGTGGCTGGGGGTACACATTATGGAGGCATTGCGCAATTCAGCAAATTAAAGTGTCTCTGGCGAAGCAAACTAAAAGAGAAAGATTGGAGACGGGGTGGAGAGAGGGAGAGAGTGCGAAGGAGAGAACAGGATAAGGACAAAGAGAGCAGAGGGTAGAACACAGGAAAGAAGGATAGAGAGAGAGAGAGAGAAGCAAAAAGAGAGAGGGGATTGTGGAGATTGTAAAAGCAGGACGACGAGGAAAGGATACAAAAGATGGTGCACCAGGAAAGAGAGGGGTAGACAGAAGAACAAGCCGAAGAGAGAGACAGGCAGCAAGGGAGATAAGGGAGAAAGAGAGAGAGAGACCCAGTAAGGAAGAGAAGGGAGAAAGAGAGAGAGAGAAGCAGTAAGGAAGAGAGAGAGAGAGGCAGTCAGGAAGAGAAGGGAGAACGAGAGAGAGGGAGGCAGTAAGGGAGAGAGAGAGAGCCAGTAAGGAAGAGAAGGAAGAGAAGGGAAAAAGGCCAAAAGCAGCAGGGGACAGAGCAGAGCAGAGTGAGCATGACAGAGAAAGATACACAGCAAAGAAGAGGGGAACAGGGCACACGAAAGAGTGAGAAAGAGAGAGGGGGGGTTAGACAGAGAGAGAGAGAGTGACAGAGAGAGACAGAGAGAGACAGAGAGAGAGAGGGAGCGGGGAGAAAGAGAGAACACAGGGACTGAATGAGTGGTTCACCTTCAGGCTCGTTGTCAGTGGCACACCATGAGGACATGACCTCTACGGCTCTCTGCCCATGACTGCTAGACTGAGCAAGAGCTGTGTGTGGGGGTGGGGGATCGCCTTCCTCGCAAAATTCCAGAAAGACAAAAACACACACAAACACTCACACACAGACACACACACACACACACACACACACACACACACACACACACACACACACACACACACACACACACACACACACACACACATGTGGCAGGGAAAGTATGTAAATAACTGCTTCAGACAGTCCAACCCCAACTGTACACGGCTGAACCTAACCTCTCATGTCCAGTCAAAGGGACCAGGAAGCCAGGGGGAGGATTCCATCTCTGTTCAAGCCATTGCTGCTCTCAGGAAGTGCACCAGGCGGAATTACATCTCTGTGCGTGTGACAGAATGATTAATAACCTGCGCTGGGGCTACGGAGAAGCCTCAGCCGTGATAGGATGATTAATACATGCCAGTGTGGTAACTAAAGCCAATGAAAAATGGATCGTTTTCGCAGGGTTCCGCTGGCGTGAGTGTTGTGTGTAGCACCGTGTGAAGGGTGGAGTAATTGTTTACAGCAGTCAGATGAAGAGAGCTTTCTTACGCGAGGCTAAATTAGACCTCAGAGAACACAGCGAGAGACCCGCTGTATCGGTCTTCCTGACGTTCATGGCTGTGGCGACTTACAGTATATGAGTGGGAAGCAGAGGCGAGTGAGCCGAGTGAGGCAATGGCGTGGAAAAGAGAGACACGCTGGATGAGGCTCAGCACTGCCAAAGATCTTAGGACGTTTCCCCACACGTGTTACTTTAACAGCTGAGGCAAGCACACATTATACGTATATGTCAATAAACGTGTGTGTGTGTGCTCCGTTGGAATAGAACTCATGATGTTGGTGTTGTCTACGCCTTGGGCAATGAGTTGTTCTACCAGTTGAGCCAAGGGAACAGAAAGGGAACAGAAATATATTATTATTATTATTATTATTATTATTATTATTAATAATATATGTGTCCACATGCTCAAACAGTCAGCGACTGCCTATATCTTTGCACGTCTTTCTGTAGAGCTTTTCTGATGCACTGGGCAGCTGCCTTATAGTCAGGTCTTCAGGTCTTGGGGCCACATGGTGACTCCTATGGGGGTGATAGAGTCCATCTGGTCTTTATTTGCCGAGAACTGCATTCAGCATCATCACCCAGTGGCAAAGTCGCTGCTCACATCAAACACTCTTATCTTGGGTTCAGTTGGTAAGAAACTCAACACTAATAGGACTGGAGTGTTGTGGAGTGGAGTGGAGGCTGGCTCTTGTAGCTAACAGGCATGTTAGTGACTGTTAGTGACTGTCAGCTGTCTTCCTTCTTTTAATGTAATGATGTCTTTTGCTTCCGGAGAGATGGTGGTGCTTGTAGGCATTGGTTCATCCAGCCCTCTTCCATCATGTGCCATGGGTGTGATTCCAGTCCTGTGCGTAGTCAGTGTTTCAGTGTTCTTTCTAGAAATGGTTTTCAAGCCATCAAATGACTCCCCTCCTGCCTAAGGTGGTGCTTCTGTTAGTGCCGTTAGTTTCTGTTTCTGCTTGTGCTGAAGGTCAGAAGTGTTCCCTGTTACCCTTGAACCTGCTAACCTAGACTTTTTAGCTAGCCTTGTGGCAGCTTGAAACACGTATTGGTGTGCATCACGCCATAAAGCCATGGATGTGAACAATGGCTGTGAATGGGATGAAAGCAATGGAATGCGGATATTGTTCCATGCCACACTGTCACAAGTTCACAACACTCAACTAAGGGGGTACAAAATGAATCTGTTCAGTCTGTTTGTTGAACCCATCTTTCTGACTGGCCATGGCCATTTGAGTGTGCTGGGGGATGAATCGAGTGAATTCTTCTTGCACATTTAGTTTGAGGTACCAAAAGGTTAATAAACAAATGTTTACAAACGCACAAAGTAATAGCATTTTGTGGTTGGACGTGACAACCAAAATCCAGGCAATAACCAATTGGTTTAATCAGGCACTTATTCAAACTCACACAGTTACCCCTTACATTAGGTAAGACACTCATTTTACTAAGCTGAGAGCGACCCTGGCAAGCCTATCTGCATCTGAAGTGAAGTGATGGGTTAATCGGGATTTTGGGTACAAGAAGCAGGACCTTAAGCCTGAATTATTGCCAGTTAATTTGCATAGTAATTAAAGCACTTGAGTGGAAATTCCTGGAATGATTGGGGAGTGGTGAGGGAGTAATATTCAACGTCTCCTGGCCACTGAGTCAGCCATTCAGATTGTCCCCTCTTCACCACGGCAGGGATGGGGGGGTCGGTTTATTCAGTGTTTATGGCTTGTGAAATCCAATGTGTCCACTTTCGATTACAACAAATGCCGCTGGACGAATCTGATTACGAAGCACCTTGCTGAGACATAAACAGGTCCTGAGTGTCAGACTAATGAAATTACTAGTCTCCCATGGAGTGTGTGGTCTGATCAACAGCCAAGAGATCTATCTGAATGCCAGCCCAAAGCATCGACACAACCAGTTGTCTGTTACCCAAAATCAAAGAGGTTTCAAAATCACAAAATGTCCTTTGATCTGATTCCTTTGGCAGATGTAAGATAAGACTGGTGTCATTTGTGGATCACAGCACCACCTACCACCTGCTTCTCAGACCATTTGGCTCTTACACAAAGTGAACACCACCAAATGTTCATAAATATATTGATATTAAAACAAAGCAAACGCAATAATAGTACTCTGAAGTATAATTAAGCCTTCCAGAGGGACTTCATAGTTCATGGACTCAGCTTCACAGAGCAGTTGCAAATGGATCACGGCATTCGAAGCATCTAAAAAACTGCTTCAGTAACTTTGGTTTTTATTGCAGATACAATGTATTGCGCTAATGGCAAGATAATAATCAGGGCTGGAGTGTGTCATTATTTCAACTGGAGCTCACAGATTTAAATACCAATCCCTTATCCACAGTACACATATACCCTCTTTTTTATTGATGTAATAAGCTTATGTCTGAGAAAGATAGCAATAGCTCATTGAATACAAAGTTAATTCATGGCACACCTCAAATGTAAACTTGCGTAGATTGTGTAATGTAATTACTGTACCTTTTACTTCAAAAATAGGGATCCTACAAGCCCGTATTTCACCATAGCAGTATGGACTTAAGCACAGCTCATGAGACATCTGTGAAAATGGAAAATGACCCCAACACTGGCCGAGAAAAAGGAAAACACCTATTATTCATGCCAAGAGGGGCTCAAGGAAGACATATAACAGGTGGGTTCATCTATAAGCCTCTAAGGTTTAAACTCAACCATTTAAAAGTATTGATTGCCTCCAATCTCTGTGGGCACACGGTGGAAAATAACTGAATTATTTAATAGAGAGGGGTATTCTCGCCCATATTAAGCGTCAGATTTACAGTTGTCCCCAAATCCCTGACTCAGATTTTCCAAAGTCATTATTCTTGATTTGCTGGCATATCAAGAGGATAGCTTCTTTATGGTACAGACTCTCGCCTCTCTTTGTTGAGGACAATGAGAAAGAAAGCATAAGGGAACCAAATTGGCGAGGCGTCCGTTGGTCACAACAGCTAAGAAATGTGAATAAAGCGAAACGCAACAGGATACCCTCTCTTATGGAAACACCACAATACACACAGGACTTCTTCCTTGAGGGTCGATTGCTTCTCACATTCCTTTGCACAGCCAATTCACAAACTCTGGCTATGAAAACATTTGCCGAGCGATAGCGCCCACAGCATTCCCTGCTATTGTTCAGTTGTTCACATGTTTGTGGCTGTAAAAGAAAAAAAGTGGCGTCATAATTCAGCTTCAAATGAATGCCTTATGGTGAATAGACTGGCTTACTGAAAGACATGAGAAAATAAATGTTGCTATTAGAGCTGGACAGTACATCACATAAATGCTTTAAGTCTGTTTAGAGTGCTTTTACCATGGGGGAAATATCTAGATTTTTCATCTTTAGCTTCAACGAGGCACCGCATCCTCCTGCTTTATCTTTCTGGCAATTCTCCCACTTTTGTGCAGGCAATGGGTGCGTTTGTTCAGCTGCCTGACAGTGATCTTGTTAAAATGTTTAATTTACTCGCCCGGCAAGTTTTTTATTGTTCTTTTACGAAAGAGCTCTATCAGCAAAGGCAAAAGGGTTTCTGGGAACCCGACTATAAACATATTTCCTCAGAACCGCAGGCACGCTGTACGGAATATGAATATGTCTTACACATACCTACAGTATACAGCATATTGAAGTGTACGTACAAATATGTATGTACACATTTCAAGGAATTTGTATTGCAGTGTGTCCTACCTGTATTGGGATATTTCTGCAATCTGATGGTAAAATGGTATGCTTTTATGGCGCATAGACTGGATGAACCCTAACAGTGTTAGGTGGAAAGTCATATAACCTGCTGGCACTCTTCTCGACAGTTATTTACGACATCTCTTCACCTTAAAATGAGATATTTGCAATGCTTTATGCCTTCTAGGCGACAGGTACTAGCTGTCCAGTCTAGCCTTGGCTGCACACACACAAAAAAAGGAAAGAAAATCATAAGATGAGCACAGACATGCCAGATGATCCAAGAATAATTCAGAGTTAGTCCTTGGTATTGATAACAGGGTTTCCAGCAAAGCGGGCGGGCAAATTGCATTAATCTCAAGATGCTGTATATCACCACTTATCATGATCCCTGCCCAGATAGGCTCGCCTCACTGAGCTGTCTCCCATGGAATGAAGCCATAAAATACAAGAAGCTTCTATTTTCTATTCATTTTTTTATACCCTATCCCCCTGCCCCCCTCTATTTTTTTATTTTCCTCTGGAAAAAAGGCAACAAATAGGAAATAGTGGTAGCTGTTCTGAGTAATAAAAAAATACATCATACAACCAAATCCACACACACACACACAGTCACACACACACACACACACACACACACACACACACATACGATTAAAAAGTATGAGGTGTGATTCACCATGAGTCTTTCTCCACAGCTTAAGTTGTGTGTGTACAGTCTCAGAGGCAGTCCTTGCACTAATAAGGCCATGATTTCATTAATGAATATGAAGTCATTCACTAGCTTCAGTGAAGGTGGGTCTCTTTCTTCAGAGAAATGAACAACAACAATAACAACAACAACAACAACAAAAACAAAAAGCCACCCCAAACACCTCCAAATGTTCCCCCTTGCATCCTTCAAAGTGTCTTTCGCAAGCCTGACCTCTCTCATGCACGGCTCACATCCGCGAGAAAGTGTGGAATTTACAATCAAGAGGTGCCTTGTGTTGCTGGCACTGCGTATCCATCATGCTCAAACTGCTATTGATGTGAACGTCAGGAGCAGGAGCGGGCGTGCGGCTCTCCGGACCCCGCGCGGCTCAGGAATGCACAACAAAGCACTCACTGTAATTAGCCAAGAGCCGCACCAGCACCCCCCCGACCAAACCCCCCCCCACCCCCCTCCCCCAGCCGCCGACCAGTGAGATCACTCTGATGAGGCCAGATGGGGGGGAGAGGGGAGACGAGTGGAAGAAGGAGAGGAGGGGAGAGGAGGAGGGGGAAGGGAGATGGGAGGAGAGGAGTAGAGGAGAGAGGAGAGAGAGGAGGGGAGGAGAGAGAAGGGAGGGGGGAGAGGAGAGAGAAGTGAGGAAAGGAGAGAGGAGTGTTTAGGAGGGGAGAGGAGAGGAGTGGTGAGAGGAAAGGAGAGGAAGGGGTGAGGAGGAGGGGAGCACAGCTGTAAACTCCCTCTTTTTTAATCAGAATGAAATTGCAGCAGGTGGGAAGAAAAATGAAGGGGGGTGGATGAAGGATGAAACGCCCGTGGATTGAGGGGCCTGGGTGATTATTACCAGCCTGAGACGGGAGTAACGGCTGCGCATTGCTCCATCATGTTGGTCTGATGTATTTCACCGTCTGTGCTGACCTGACTGTTTGATTTCTAAAGATTTTCAGCCTTAGGGTCAGGCTCAAGACAGCATAAGATGGAGTTGCTCCGAAGACTGTCTGTACACATCTATTCTAGAGCTGTAGCCTCACATAGGCTTGTATAGAACCCTACAGCTTGGATCATATAGGGCATCTCTTGTACTGCAGTAAGGAACTCCCTTGGAATAACTACTAGAGTGAGTCACATCGGATCATCTCCTTGGTGATTTTAAAAATAATAATAATAATAACAATAATAATAATAATAATAATAATAACAATGAAACCCAGGGCAGGAATGAGGACTGAAGAATCCTGCTGCAGTTTCCCTGCTCCATTGATACGGGTTAGTTTCAGAATGTCAGGAGGCTCTGTGGCAGCGCATTAAAACACCACATTAAACCTTATGAAGCTCACTCGGCATGAGCAGCTCACGTCACGTGTTCCCAAGATGCACTGGCTGCCAGTGAAACACCACGGGCTGAGCTGGAGCTGGAGCCATCACAGCCTGCAGCATAGTTAATGATGACCTTTCACAAACAACGGGTAAACAACAATTACAGAAGGGGCCGGACCCGTGCATGACATTTTGGGCCGATTTGCCTGCATCACACTCATTTATGCACGGAAGTATGTGTGTGTGTGTGTGTGTGTGTGTGTGTGTGTGTGTGTGTGTGTGTGTGTGTGTGTTTGTGTGTGTGTGTGTGTGTGTGTGTGTGCATGTGTGTGGGTGTGTGTTGTTGTATCTGGTCCATCACGTTTAACATACGTTTAGCTCCTAGGCGTGATTCATCTTTCAGTATGAACTTTAGTCAGTGCTTAAGGAAACAAACAGATTAATAATGTGCGTGAGAGTGTCTGTGTGTGTGCGTGTGTGTCTGTTTGTGTGTGTGTGTGTGTGTGTGTGTGTGTGTATATGTAATGTGTATGTGTGGTGTGCGTGCAGTGTTTTGATCCCCTAAGATGAAACACGCTCATCATTAATGATTAATAGAGTATAATCACTAATCTTGTAATTAATAATGTGAGCCAGCAGTGTTTAATGTGTGTTGTTTACACTGCGAGGGGGGTAGTGGTGGTGGGGCGGAGAAGGGGGGGCGGGGGTGGGTATCAGACAGAGGGCAAGAGAAAAACAGAGAGAACGACAGAACAAGACGGAGAGAAATGAAAAACACGTCTCCCACATGGGGGCCGTTCTGAGGCAGCGCTGGCTTGATGACTCATCAAGTGCCGTACGAGTTTTTCAGAGCGAATTCTGCAGCTTCTGCTCATTTGGACTTCCTGTGCACTTGCATCTGTTTGCTATGCCCCTTGGGAGTACAGCTGGGCACTGGCCTACATGGAACAATATAGATGAGAAGCGAAACAGGGAGGAGGGAATAAGATAGGAGGGAAAAAAAACACTACACACACAATAAATGTAGCTACTTTTGTTCATGTGTGCTACAAGAGCAGTTTTTAGCTTTGTTAGTAGTTCTCTTTGACACAAGGGGCACTACTTAGTATGCTATTGTTCATGTACTTCAGTGGGATAGTATGCACACTGCGCAGGGTTGACCTCTGCTGATTGCAATGATATATCAGCTGCAGAAAAGGAAAGGATGGGCCACTGTAGTGCAAAGTCACTCTGGCATGGTGTTATTTTACAGTCATGGTATGGTAGCATTGGCGTGACCTATATTGGTACACAATGGATAGAAGAGTTTTCTTCATTAGCTGTGCAATTAGGGAGGATGCTGTCAGTAAGACTAGAGAGTCGTTCATTGTGAACTATCAGCATGACAGGCGTATCATAGAACATGCATCTAATTAAAATTCTGAAACAGTGTTCAAAGGTCCTCACAAATTGCGAGACACTCTAATTAGCTCATTTCACTCCTTGAGGGAAGACACTGCAAAGAGACTCAAAAGATTCTCCAGCCCTCCTCCCATCCTCTCTTGCCCCCCCCCCTCTGCTACCTCCCAATCCAACACCCCCCACCCCCACCCCCCTAAAACCCCTGAGGGGCCTCTCCGATCTGTTTGATAGCATTTAGCAGGACAAGCAGATGTCAACTGCTGCTGACCTTACCAATTATCACCCTGACTGAGAGCTAATGACAGAATTCCTATGCACTGGTCTCGGTTGCAGCTCAAGAGGGCCAGGCTGCCCTTTTATCCTTGCCTGTAGGTCTTATCAATCTCCGTTATGTCATATCAAATCAGAGCCGCAAGCACAATGAAACCTGCCCCTTTCTGGCCAGGCGGAAGAATTGATTTATGTTATCGGTGTCGTCCTGCACAGCCTCGGAAAAAGAAAAAAAAACTTGATTTGTTTCCAATTAAAGTGATATTTCTTGAATCAAGGTCAATTTCCGCAGGCCAGGGTGCACTGTAAAGCCGAGTAGGGCAGCATAGCTACCCCCAGGTCAAAGACACCACAAACCACATACACACACACCGGCTTGCTGTGCTCTGCTGTTACTGTTTGTTTGTGGTAGACCAGCAGGGCGGGGGGAGTGTCGGGGAGACAGAAACTCAACACCTCTGTTTTCTGCACGGATCTCGTAACCGATCGAAATGCGGAGTTTATCCCCAAAGGCCCCGCGATCATTGCGGTCCGGACGAGGCAAACAAGTGCTGACACGTACGGACAGGCGATGTGGCAGGGAGCTCGCTCACATTGCTTATGCGAGTCCGGAATTTGCAGTGGAATTGCTTGTCTTGCTGATGTGGGCAAGCCTTCCTGTTAAAAAAGAGGGCTTGCTGGAAAAGGGCAGAGCTCTGGTATAAATAGCCCTATTTCACCAGGTCAGCACAGGGTGCTGTACTCTGATCAATGATGTTAATGCTGGGGTCATGCCATGCCTGATATCAGCAGTGAGGGTCAAATTCATAGCTCGGAGAGATGAGCTCAAGAATCCTGGCAGAGCTGTGATTTAATGACCACATCTTTGGCTGTGGGCTCGCCAGCCAAACTTTTGACAATCGCCGTAAAATCTGATCCACAGAGTCTCCGTCTGTTTGGCCACAAGCTGCCTCTGAACAAAGGAGGGCCAAATGGTTTGACATGCACAATGGCCGACCACAGACCAGAGACAGCCAATCCTGGGATAGTACAACATTGAAGTCATTCTGTGTGAAAGAAATCTCTTCAGTGCACACAATGGCTTGGCAATCTCCTGGAGGGCTAGACGGACAACAACCAGATGAAAGGAGTCACCGTGCCAGAAAAAAAGGCTGTTTGATGGGAGCTAGCACAGGGTTAGTCATTTGTAAAATATGTGCTATTCCAAGAAAAAAACGTTATCTCACTCAAGATTATCTCACTCATTGATAGACCACGCCAATCAGCTGCATCAAAGAACATTCTTCAATCTTCTCAAATATGAGGCGCTGTGAAAATATAATTTGCTAGTGATTATGTCTCTGTCCAAGACATTCAGTGTCTTATGCAAGCGTCAACTAGCTTTAAGGACTATTAGGAGATAGAAGAAAAACAGGACTCCCACCAGGCCAATAATAAACCACTGAACACCCGGAAGTGCGTAGACAATAATGTGCATCGCATTGTGGGCAAGCAATTGGAGTGGAACTGATGGATTCTCACAGGGTTAGCCGTGTTGGCATGCAATATGCATCAGACGGTCAGTAACACTCTATATACACGGCGTCTGTAGCTGGGACGAAATCTCCTTATTTTTGCCTGTTTGTTGTAGAGTCATAGAACAGAACCTTAACATAATACACAGGCATTTATTTAAGACAGCAACGTCTGCAGTCCGCCTTGACATGTGTTGACAGTGTCGTTTTACAAAAGCCGCAGATTTACAGCATAGCGCCCTAAGTCAATAAAGCAATGACAGGTAAGCTCTCTTCTCCATTTAATCCAATTTTCAAAGGCGCTGCAAGCACACACAAAAAACAATCAAGATATATTTTGAAATGTGAAGTATACTCAAATAAACTCAGTAGCACAACATAAAACATAGATAAGACCGTTCACCCTTATAAAAATAAAATATAACTTTTCAACAGTGGAGTGTGAATATACAGATTTTTTTCCTCCCCTGTCCTCTTCCTAAACACCTGGGGAACATGTAATTGTATCCTTCTCAGGCCAATAATACAAGCAGACTAGCCCTCATGCATAATTCAAGCGCTATCCTCAACGCTGTAGTTCAAATTAGAGGTCATCTAGCAGCTCAGGGCGAGCCGCTGTTATCCCGACCCATGGGACCAGCAGGGCTACAGGAGTTTGAAGAGACACATAAAACTTTCATTGTGTTTACACATGTAGCCATATGCCTTGACCATCTGACACACACATTATTTATCTCTATTTGTCTTTTCATTCATTTTTTTGTCCTTCCAATAGCCTTCTCTACTCTCTCGTCTTGTATCCTCTCTCTCTCTCTCTCACCCTGTGTGTGTGTGTGTGTGTAAGTGTGTGTGTGTGTGTGTGTGTCTTTCTTTCTTTTGTCTTTGTATGTGTCTGCAAACTCTGCACACCTGACGTTGATCATTGATTGTGTGTGTGTGTGTGTGTGTGTGTGTGTGTGTGTGTGTGTGTGTGTGTGTGTGTGTCACATATCTCACTAACACAGCAGGCTCCGTAATTCCATGAGAGTACTATTAGAGACGGTGACAAGTTAATTTCTCTTACCGGGAATAAATATTATCTCTGACATTAATTTGCAGAGGGTTGGATCGGACAGGACAGGGTTCTGCCCCTGGCACACCACTGGTGTTAGGGTGGATTGGATGGGGATGTGTGTGTGTGTGTGTTTGTGTGTGTGTGTGTGTGTGTGTGTGTGAGTGTGTGTGTGTGTGTGTGTGTGTCTCTCTGTGTGTGTGTGTGTGTGTGGGGGGGGGGGGGTTCCCTTGTCTCTCTATGCAATGTATCTGAAGCATACCTAATGAGAGGGAAACTGTTTTCACTAGAAACCTCCATCTGCTTCAGAGGGATTCGAATGCCTTGCTGAAGTTTGAAAGCCCAGATGCCCTGGTCCTGATCCATGACTGTTCTGGTTTGACGTGTCCATGTTATACATACCGCACATCCATGCTGACATGCATAATCCAAGGTGAGCTTGTTCAGTTCTCTTATCAGACCCGCTGCTCGGCTGGGCTGTACCTGTGCTGTGATAAAAACCATACGTCACAAGGACAGAGGCCGTGGAGCGGACACCGGGACCGACCGCTGTTATGGCACTGGAGGAACAGGGCTACAATTTATCAGTCTGGCTAAATTAAGGAGATTGCAAAATGTAGTCCCTCTCTGTGAATATGAAGAAATGTGGCTTTTAATGTGATTGGTGGAGGCAGCTCTGCCATCACTCAAGGTTAGGGTTGGTTGTAGTGAGCTACTGTGTGTGTGTGTGTGTGTGTGTGTGTGTGTGTGTGTGTGTGTGTGTGTGTGTGTGTGTGTGTGTGTGTGTGTATATGTCTGTGAGTGTGAGAGCATGTCTGTGGGTGTTCGGTGTGTGTGTGTTCGGTGTGTGTGTGTGAGTGTGTATGTCTATGAGTGTGAGAGCATGTCTGTGGGTGTGAGCGTGTGTGTGTGTGTGTGTGTGTGTGTGTGTGTGTGTATGTCTGTGAGTGTGAGAGCATGTCTGTGGGTGTGAGCGTGTGTGTGTGTGTGTGTGTGTGTGTGTGTGTGTGTGTGTGTGTGTGTGTGTGTGTGTATGTCTGTGAGTGTGAGAGCATGTCTTTGGGTGTGAGCGTGTGTGTGTGTGACTACAAGAGGGGATTTGTTTGAGGATGCCAAGCAGGCATCAAAAGAGCGGTGTGAAATGGGGTGAGGCATACCTGTTCAAATGTATGAGACATAAGTTTGCCTCTCTCTCGCTCTGGCAGTGGATAATCCCGGTGATTTCTTGTTAAATATAATGAACAGATAGGTACCACCGTCAGAGACATGCCAGGAGTCTCTCCCCGTAGACCTTAAGGGCTTTTCTTTGCACACGGCCTCCTTTTGAGGGATTGGCAAATCTCCAGGCTCGCACGGCGCTGTTTTACCTCAACTCAACTCAGTCTGGTGTTTGCGCTTAGGGTTGGCTTCCCTTCAGTTGCCAAGAGCATCTTACTTTTTCTACTCCCTCTGGCTCAAGACGCACGCCAGGGCCTCTCACTGTGGATGAAGTACCTGCACTAGAGAGACTGTTTTTTCTCCAAGAGTAGGCTTGGCAACATCTCCTATTTGCATTTGTTTGTATAATTGCTGCACAAATGTTTTCTTTTTTTTTTACTAAAATAAACATGTGTGACACCAAATTCAGACACAGTGTATACTCAAAGTGATCACATGATATCCTGAGGCTCTTGGATACTTTGAGGGGATGGGGGAAATGACACTCGTACCCCCAATGATGACCCATTCCCAGCTGTCACCACCACTTTCTGTGATGCATTGTTTCCTGCCTTGCCTTCAGCCCACTGCCTTTATTAGTGACTCTATTTGATATCATGGTAATAATCGTTTGGCAAAGA
Organism: Clupea harengus; assembly: GCF_900700415.2. NCBI lineage: Eukaryota > Metazoa > Chordata > Actinopteri > Clupeiformes > Clupeidae > Clupea > Clupea harengus. The sequence continues at coordinate 17,293,613 of NC_045171.1, read as the reverse complement.
TAGATTTGCCAAGTCCAAAGTGAGAGGGAGCTATTGATTAGTAATGTAAATATGTTATGCACTATAACCTGGTCAACAGTGACGTTTGTACACAAGACACATCCAGCACAATTGTTGTGAATGTAGTAGTAATAATAATAATACTTTAATTTTATATTGCGCTTTTCTAGGTACTCAAAGACACTTATGATGGATGCACAACACAGAAGCCATGATGTGAACACCTGGCATCATGCTAATAATCTCCTTTTTTGGCAAAGGCAGACCTGCCCACTCCACAATGACAGCACATTTGATTAGTTCAGTCCAGGGGGGCAGGATGTGGAGGGTTAGCTTCAGCCAGTTATTATCCAAATGAACCACCAATGTCTTTAAAAATGTCGGACCATGGCTGCTCACCTCCGTCACAAAAAGCCAAGCAGGCACTGCATAGCAAATGACAACAGACACTAAAAGATTGTGTGTCGTCTATGTGGATTGGTGGATGTTGAAAAAACTGCCCGTGATGGCAGTCACAAAGCCATTTGGAAACGTGCATAGTTGCCTTGAAGTGGGGCAGGATTATATGGTTTGCTGGCAGGGTACTATTTTGCAGGATGGAAAACTATAAGCATCCCAAATGAAGTGCAAGATGTTTTGTACACCCAATGGGTAAGGTTCGTAGCGTTATATTCCTCTGATGGGAAGCTCATTAAATCAAGCCTACTCAAAGAAAACAACTTCATGATAGAAGTGCATCTTTGGGCCACGTGCAGGTGAAGCATAATGCAATGTGCAATTAAAAGAGGAGCATGATGGCATTTGAACCGAATGTCTACTCCAAAAAACACCGTCCTGGAATCAACACAATCTCACAGAGAACTGCTGAGACCACTACTTCTATTTATAGCCAGGGAGAAGCATGGGACATTGCATAGGCCTTACACATGCAGTAATTAGAAAAACTAAAATGTCACGCTTTTAAAATCAAGACTTGACAGAAATTGTACAAAACACAGGTGCTAATGTAGGATGTTTTTTAACTTCCAAAATGTGCTAAAATGAATTTCTTCATTTGCAGTCATAAAGTTATCACATACCTATATATTACACATCATAACACCATTTAATAATGCTTTTTTAATATTGTTTCCTATATAGTCTATACATAAGGTCAATATAATAGTATGGGTCAAAAGGCATTAGCCTTGAAACTAATCTCAGCAGCCAGTCTCCTCTATCGCTATCCTGAAATAAGCAATGGTGCGTACCCTACACTAAAATCGTGCATGAACTGGTCGTTTTCAAGCTGGGAACATCTACCAATCCGCATAGACGACATACTTTTGTGGCCATCTGTAATGTGGTACCTAATTGGCTTTTCGTATACATTATGTACATAAAAATAAATACATAAAAATTATTTCAAATAGATAATAATAATCTACACACTACATTTTAGACCACAACACCATTTAACCAAAAGAGGCTATACACTAACTATTTATTTAGTTAGAGAAAAAGAGAAGGGAAAAAGAAAAAATGCGGGATGATGCTGTTGCATCTCTGGAACATATGTGTGAATGTGTTCATTCTTAAAACACTGGAACATTAGCCTACACAACGCATGCATACTAGACAAGACATATCAAGTTTAGATGACGCTAGAAAGCTAAAGATCTTATTGGCTAGATGTTACAAGCCTAGTCTATGGGTCTAAAAGGGGATAACGCAAGCCAGCAGTGAAGTTGGTGAGCGTGTGGTTTATTCTAACAAAGTTATTTCAGACATGATTAACACATACCGTCCATTGAAAGGCTAGCCTATGCATGGGTCTCTCCTGTGTCAGTTTTAGTACCTCATCTGATCTGTCAGTCCTCAGTACAGCATGACTTGTTGTACCCTTTGCAGCACCATTCCCTTTAGTGCAACATTTAATGGACAATCTTGTGTAGAATCAGGTTCACATCACTTCAACTGGCCTATGTCCCAACCATAGTCTACACAGTAAAAAAACGGTCCACCCCATTTAACATCTCTGTAAAAGGTCAAAATATGAGAACCTAAAACCTAAACAAGAAAGCAATTCCGCCCATACGTTGTTTACTCTCTCTGTATATACTGTCTGCTTCTGTACGCTGAAGCTCACACCAGTGAACAGGAACAAGACTAAACGTTGTCAGTATGTTTGCTTTGCGAAATATTTCATTCCATCTCAGTCAGCCAGAATGAGCTGCCACAGACGACTGCCTGCCAATCCTGTCTTTCATAGCGCAGTGTTTCCACAGCTGATATGTTCAAGGGAGCACATCACCTATGCGTGCACTCTCCCTAATTACGGCTGGTGGGGAAGAGAGTGAAGGTAATCCCTCACTTCCAGACAAGTGGATTCATCGCCTCCTCAATAACCGCAGGGCAAATTTACATTTCTCTCAAACACAAACCAAACATAGGATCCAACCTCCTACTACTCTGCACACACACACACAGACACACACACGCACACAGACAGACATACACACACACACACACACACACAGACACACACACAGAGACACACACACACACACACTATTTTCATTACACTGATGCTCAAACAAACCCTTTTCTCTATCACTGTTCCTCCACAGGAGAGAGAGTCAAAGCAGTCTTCTTTGAGTCTTGATAATGATGACTTTTCCTCTTTCTGCAGTCACTTTAGCTTGAGGGCAAACACAAACCAAAGCTGACTAATGAAAGTCCTGATCTGATTTTTTTTGTTGTTGTTTTTTTTTGTTTGTTTGTTTGTTTTTCCTTGTTTTTTTCTTTTTCTCTTTTGGTTTCAGCATAAAGTCGCAGAGTCAAATAAACGCTAGCCGGCAACCCTTGGCAGCTGCTCTTCAGGCTCGGGCATGGGTGACCTGCTGCTATGATGGAGGGGGGTCTCCTGTGTGCCCTTTGTCCTGGATGCAGAGGCCCAGACACAGGTGTGCCTATTCAGCGTAAATGATCAACTTTCACTGCTCTGCTCTGCTGTGCTGTCTTGTGCCGTTGAGAGCAAAGCATGGAGGCAGGGCGGGGTGGGGGTGTGTGTGGTGTGTGTGTGTGGAGGGGGGGGGGGGGGTTGTGCGTATGTGGGGAGGTACTCCAGGGTGCACCAGCTTAATAGGAACGAGATGAGGAGAGGAAAGGAGTGGAGGTCATTTAGAAGTCAACCGCTAGCCTTGCATTGGAAGTGACTGCGAGTTTGACAGGGGATATGTGTTGAACGTGGCTGTAAAATGGCCGCACCACACAGCTGAACTGCATGCATCCAATCAAAATGCTGACAGGAAATTGACTTGTGGATGCTTGATGAATGTTAGCAGTGTCATTTGAAGCAGGGAACACTCCAATCCTCCATATACAGTATATATGTGTGTGTGTACTGACTGCTACTTTACTTTAATTAAATCTAGAGCACAGGACACTACAGAATTTATGACAGCAAGATTTTTTCCGTATAATGGCATGTTCCACCCTAATAAAAGGGCAGTGTCTGTGAATCATCATCTCTAATTTAACACTGTGGCTGGGCTCTCTGTGCCTTCATAAATAGGGTTTGATATGGGCGGAGGGAGACACAGGCTTTGTCAGTGGGAGGCCCGTTTAGCCTGACCAGATGACAGAGTGGCTAAAGCAGCTGTGGCATGCCCTCCACATCGCTCCTGTTCTCTCTCTCTCTCTCTCTCTCTACACATCACTCCTGTTCTCTCTCTCTCTCCCTCCACATCACTCCTGTTCTCTCTCTCTCTACACATCGCTCCTGTTATCTCTCTCTCCCTCCACATCACTCCTGTTCTCTCTCTCTCTCTCTCTACACATCACTCCTGTTCTCTCTCTCTCCCTCCACATCACTCCTGTTATCTCTCTCTCCCTCCACATCGCTCCTGTTATCTCTCTCTCCCTCCACATCACTCCTGTTCTCTCTCTCTCCCTCCACATCGCTCCTCTTCTCTTTCTCTCCCTCCACATCGCTCCTGTTCTCTCTCTCTCTCTCTCTACACATCACTCCTGTTCTCTCTCTCTCCCTCCACATCGCTCCTGTTCTCTATCTCTCTCTACACATCTGTAGTTCTGTGTTCCGGGCTGGAACACCCTGCAAAAAATGGAAGAAAGGCTTTCAAGGCATGACATTGCCAGCTATACTGCCAAAAGACATCAGTTAGTGTGTTGGCAAGCTTCTATCAGTGTCAACTGGGCTGTTGGTGGTGTTTGCAAGGTTTTTGCATGCCTTTTAGGTAGTTAGCTTGCTAGTTTTGGAACAGAACAGCCTTATTGCTGCTTTTTTGTCCAAGAAGTCCAAGGCTACAGTATACTCTCTGTTTCTCTCTGTCTCACCTAAAAATGTATATACACATACACATACACATACACATATACATTCACATACACACCAACACACAAACTCACTCACACATAAACACACACACACACACACATAAAACTAGGGAAACATAAAATGTTACTCATAAAGCCGTCTGAAGACAAAGCCAACATGGCTGACATTCAAAATTATTTGGCACTGTCTCATCATGTCCTCAGTTTGTTGTGGTCCATGACATCGCATTAAGCAATTGACTTCTATAAATAATACTTTAACCACAGGTTCATAACTGGAAAGTTGACTCCACAGTTTGATCCAGTACAGCATTTACAACCTGTTATTGTATTTATGCAACCTAATACTGTGCCCCTTCAGAAAAGCCTGAAAGGCCAATCCACAGACGTAGAATAACTGCTTATGGAATTCAACTGCTCACCAACACAGCCTCAAGTAGGAAAATGCCAGTGGAAAGGTATACTAATTCAACCAGAAAAAAACAGAAAATAAACCCAAACAGTGAAAATGTCAACTTAATTGTACCTGTTACCTCATGTTTATATCAATATTCAAACTTCAACTTCCAATAAATAAACAAATGATTAAATAGATAAGTAAATCAACCAGTATATGAACTGCGTTTGAAGGATGTGTCTGTCAATGCCTTGTTGGCGAACTAGGCACCGTGCCAATGTTAACTTCCTATCTATGAAGCTGTCGCAAAGTGCGTTACCATTCAACATGTAGTCCGCTGACAGCTAACACACTCCCCTATATGAGCTCGGAGGCTACTCCTCTCTGCGCTGCTCTGTTGGCTTGGTTCCTCTTTAATCAGTACACTCGTCCATGTAACTCATAGCTCTCCGTCAGAGCAGAGCTGCGGGCATTAGAAACGGCATCACGTTTCAATGGACAATTCGGACAGGACTGCACTCTTGACGGCACAGTGCTGCAGCCAGCCTCGCGCTCAGATGAGTTCCAACACAGAGCAACACATTGCTTGGCTTAAATGTAAAAGAAATTACACATCAAAAACTGTTGCAAAGCATCCAAAAAAAAATTGTTTTTAAAAGCGAGTGCAATAGACACGAGACACACACACACACACATCTCGTTTTCACTTTATAAAGAACATTTAGAAATTATTCATTCGTTACTCATCCATTATTCATTATTCATTTTGGTGTCTCAACTTGGAGACATGGTCAAAAAGGTTTGGAAACCTCCAAAGGAATGGTTACACGCCTACAAAATCAAACTGTCTTAACGCTGAATACACACGCTTAGCTACAACATCGATTGGCAGCACCGCCAGCCGAATTTTCTCATTATGCTGAGTGCGACACCCCACACCATCGGCAATGCCAATCCAGAGACCCGAGCACTTGTCTGAGCTACAGTGTAGCCCAGAGAAGAGGAGTGTGGCTGCAGACATGAAGGCTTTCACAGTGGTAGTGGCTGGCTAAGTCAGACTGGCTCAGTCAGCGCCAGACACCATTTCTTCTTATACTGGTTGCAGAATTTAACCAGACAACATGTTTTTTTAAGATTATTAAATTGTGATTAAAGTAATTTTTTTGCGATAATACACTCACAAATTGTAAATGTTTTTTACAGAAAGTATGAATTATATTGTAGAAAAAAAATCAGGTCATATTTAAATATCATACTGAAATGCAGTTGTAGTTTACTGCACATTGCTGGGTTTCTTGAGCCTAGTTAAACTGCAACGCAGACGGTAAGCTAAGTTTTGCGATTATGATGCATGGGATAACCACACATCGCTTGCCTACGTGAACCACCACCACCACTTCTGAAATCTTTTGTGCTGCAGTCTTGGACCAATGGCAGTCGGGTGTGGGCGTGTTCCGAAAGGTGAGCTGCTCTTTGGAGTTTAGTAAATGACTGCAGCAAGATGCACAGAAGGGTCGACTGTGGCTGCTGAGCTCTAAAGCAATGGGACAAATAACTCTTTTGCGATTATTGCGAGGATTTTGATGGGGCAATGAAGATCAACATGGAAACGAAAACGTGTCGCGTCTCGTAAAGCTCAACCAGACAATGGAACTAGCTTCTTGCAGCATTAACAGCTCTTCACCCCGGGGAGGAAATAAAAAAATTACCTGCAGAAGAACAACACATAGCAACGCCGGGATCCAAACAACTACGTGTGGCTTGAACAAGTCACCTGTTCTGGTATGCACTTAAGCCAACGCGTAAAGAAGAAACTCTATTTCGTATGTGTTGGCGAACTTCCCTGGAATTCCTCTACTAGTCGGGAAACAACGAATAGTTCATTTTGCTTGGGATTTGGACTCTACAGCGCTAACCATTCTAGTAACTAGACACATTTATGAAGAAACATGTTCAAATTCCCCGTGCAAGAAACCAGGTCTGTGTATAATTGCAATGGATTCACTATAATGAACCTGTGAAATGTATCTCAGCTAGTTACAGCACGGTCCCCCAACGAACACTGTAACCTGGGTGAGATTTTGTGTCTGCGTCTGTCTCTGTAACTGTCCGTGGTCCTGACCAGAGAACTCAGAGAACAGAGGTGCATTGCATATCGATATCGAAAATGATTCCTTTGCCTATATGGTCTTGAATATTTTTTGGCGGCTTCCTTGGGGATCTGGAATCCGAAAACAAGCAACAGAAGAATTGCTCACCTCTGGAGTCCCTCGTCGCACAAGGAATCGTAGGCTACTATCGGCATTCTAGGCTGTAGCTGTAAACTAAACTGCAAGATGCTTCTCATACCAACAAAAATGTACAGAGTTAACGCCCTCGGAATCTATCTGTGGGAAACTGTTGTTTTTTTCAGGTAAGACACAATATTGCATGCGTCTCTTGGGCAACTGAATTATTCAATTTGACATTTTGGCTGTTTCTAGTGCTATTCGGACGGTACATTGCACCCCTGGTTAACAGAAAAGATCAATGAAAACGAATCCTTCCGGGTCCGTAAGAACAATTTTAGACTACCATAATACCCACACCAAGCTTTGTGTTACTTGTATATGTTTGCATGAACTTATGTCGCCGCATTTCAAACAATTTGATATCATTCCTTCACATAGGCTACTGTCAGTTTGGTTAAGCCGTTAACTGCATTGCATTCAGATGTGTTAACCAGCATTAAACAGCGAACACTAGCGGTCATGGAGCGGTAAAGTCATATCGGCAGCGACTGTCCTTTTTCAACAGGCATGAAGAGAAAACTAATTTAACACCGGACCACCTCACATGTGGTCTTAGCAATGCAGTGTGTGGTCGTGATTATCAGTTGAATATTATCATAAGGCCGTACTCTACTCTGGTCCACTCTTGACACGAGAGAACGTTATTCATATTGCATTTGTTTTATCTAATTATTTCAGGTGCGTTTTTGCTTTATAGTACATACATCTAAACACCAAGCACACTTGTAAATGGATTTCTCTGTTTTTTTTTGTATTTTGTTTACAACATATATATATATATATATATATATATATATATATATAAAGAGTGAGCTATACTGAGTGCATATCAGGTTGAAAATGTGGCAGAATTCCCCCCAGTCGATGACAAAGGCTGCTGCTGTGAGATGGCAGTGCATTATCTTAATTAGAATCCCTGCTTTGTTGAGTGTTTGCAGTGCTTGAAGTTGCAGTGCTATTCGACTCATTCAGCATCTGGTAATAGATGTAATCCTCTATACCTCAATATTTTAGAGGGCTACAAAAGGATGATGGCCTAGTGAACTATTAACCTCTTATATATGGTGAACATTAGAGCAAGAAATGTGGAATATATATAATGAGAAAAAAATGAATTACATTTTATGATTTGCTTTTGACAGTGATCTTAATTTTTAATTGATTAGTCAGAAGAGAATCCTGTTGCTGCCAGTCCATGGATACAAGCAGACTCACACACACACACACACACACACACACACACACACACACACACACACACACACACTCTCACACACACACACACAGGAGAGGGGCACCTTCATTTAGGAATAAAACCCCAGGATAAATCATGGGGGGACCATTTGCGATTTTCATTAAATCTTAGCCTTTTGTAATTATTTAGCATTCTGTGTACCCTGTTTAGTTAATGAACTAGAATCAGGATATTGCAATCTCAGCTCCTGGTGCTGGGCTCGGCAGTTGCTCTTAATTGATATCTCTTTCCCAGCCTCGGCCTAGGCCCCCAAACCTCATTGCCCATGCAGACATATTACCAAACATTGATCACCCTGTCAATGGCAATACAGCTGATGAATACAAATTGTATACAAACATTTTTTTGCTGCCCTCTCCTCCATGCTTTGCACCAACACAATTGATTGATTTCTGTGTTGCGGGTTTTATATTATCCTGAGGTAAGGGTTACGTGTGCAGAGAGGGACAGTCGTGTCTATTAGCAGATGGATGAAATATGAGGTAGCATTACTGCTGCATGGTGCTGGAAGCGGATCGCAATGCTTTGGGGTTTTGAGTAGACACTTTGCTACACACACTTAGCAATATCATTTCATATATGCACTGCTGCAGATGTTATTTGCTTATGTGTCAAGCAGGCAGCATTCTGGCTCGCTGCATGGAAAAACTGGAATGGTGGATCATTATTGTTTTCTATTCGTGGCGCACATGTGCAAACACAAACGAGAATGCAAAACATCCTGGTTATTTGCTCTTTTCACTGACGTGAAATAACCCCCCAATTGTAAGTGCAGAGAGTCGGATTGCAAACTGCCCTCTTGGGGATGTAAAGGCACTGAATCAACTGAAAATGGTGACACCTCTAGAATGAGCCCATCGAAAAAAATATGCCACCCTGTTCACTAAACAGGAGCTTGGTAATTGCCAACACTGTGATTCCTTCCTTCCTTACTGCATTGTTTAGGGATTGTGAGATGCATCTACAAAATGTGTCTGACACAGCACCTATTTCTTTACATGTCAGTGAATAAGGCCTTGTATGAAGTACAAATAATCTCTTTACTCTTTATTGTTAATTTGCTGAAATCGGACTGTTTTAGTGTTTTTTGTTCTTATTCAGTGATATCAACAACATACAAAAGAAATCAACAGAATTATTATAATTATATTATTATTATTATTATTATTATTATCATGGAGGAGGAGGCAACTCGCTGGATTACTACGAGGTCCTCCTGTGTTATGTGGTGCAACACCTTACGATATGTGATTGACCACAGTTTGTCCTTCAGTTGGCCTTGCAGCGGTTGCATTCCTTTGCCCCCCGTTGCATCACCACCTGTGTTATTTTCAGTTACGCAAAAAATCATCCAATCATGCATGATTTGACATTTACCAACAAAATGATGGCCGGGGCCTCTGAGCCTCCAACCCTACGATGCCATGACTCGAGTCCTTCCCATGTTAAACCCTCTGGTGTAATTACCTGAGTAGCGTAGGGCGAGATGGGAAAAGGGTGGGCGCTCTGGTGCTCTGTTGTGATGTGGTTTTGTGTTTTCAGCATCTTTGGCTGTATGTTTTATTTATTAGCATTAATAAAAGAAGCCCACTAAGATGGGGTTGGAGGACATGAGTGTGTCTGACTGGGCACGGCCAAAAGCTGGTGACAACAAAACAATCAAACTCTCCCGGTGGGGTTCTCTATCTTCCCTGTAGCCATTGGGCTTGGGCAAGTTCATTTCCAAAAGGCTGATGTATGGTAATACATTATTGATCACGCGAGAGACGGGGACAGATTACGCCACCAATAAATCACCTTATCGCCAATTACCAATCATTCTGCCCATTCATGGAGAAAGCAGAATCGGTGATGCGAAGCGCTCCAATCAGTAAAGCAATATCGCAGCTTGACACTGGAGAGAGAGAGGGAGAGAGAGAGAGACAGAGAGAGAGAGGGAGAGAGAGAAAGAGAGAGATAGATAGGGAGAGAGAGAGAGATAGGGAGAGAGAGAGAGAAAGAGAGGAACCCTCCCTTTCGGCATTGTCTGTTTTAAGCTTAAACACCAATGAAGAATTCATGAAGGTGGTCTAGGGGAATGACCTATGACATGATCACAACCAAGATTCTATCTCTATTCGGTTACACACACATTCACACACACTCTCACACACACACACACAGACACACACACACACACACACACACTTACACTTACTTACACACACTCACACACACTCTCTCTCACACACACACACACACACACACACACACACACACACACACACACACACACACACACACACACACACACACACACACACACACACACATACACAAAACAAACTGGTCTCCCAGCCAAACGGTCGGAAGGAAATCCCTGATCTGTTGCCGGTGAGGGGCTTTGATTTCCTGAACGCGCTACAAAACGCCGAGGACGAGATCAATTAGGATTCTGTTCTACGGTGGCTTAAAGAACATAATGAGGTACACTTAGGGCTAATGATTGGAGCTTCAGCATTAAAGAATGCAGACCCGCGAGGTCCATTTGCATATTATTTTCTGGCAGAATGCTCCGTGCTCAGCTCCTTCTTATCCTGCAGCCTCAGCAGTGCTGGCTGGCTGTCTGGGAGGCCTGCGATCACCCTCGGCCCGGCATTGATCTCTGACAATTACAGCGACATCGCTGCTTTGATCACTAAAATCTCCAATCATTAGAAACACGCCTGGTTGAAAAAAATCGCAGAAAAAGGCAGAGTGGTGGAAGCAGCGGTTTCGAAAGGTGCTCTGTGCTAAGTGTTTTACTCACGATGCGACTCCGATTATCGAGGAAGCTGGAGGCTGAGGAGAGAATGATGAGAGGCCTTGAGAGTGGCTGAAAAGCACCCAAAGTGAATGCAGTGGAAAAGGGAGAGCGTCCCCAATTTCACACTGTCACATACGTTTATCCCCCCAGCATGTGGTCCATGTAGTGATAGACAATCTGTGTAAATGAGTCAGTGTAATCTGTCACACCGTGACTAATCTAGTTAAAGCCTCACTGTTGTGACCGTACACCCAGAGCGTATCTAATACTTTTAAGCTATATACACACATTATGGAGCGAGTGCCATGCATGACACTTGCACACTGTGTGTTTTGCCAGTCACGGGGCACAAGGCAAGTGGCTGTCTTAGTGAATCGATATGGTGACACTTCACTGCACTTTAATAAAAGTGTTCCAAGCCCAGAATTGATAACCGATAAAAATGCAAAGTATAAATTTGATAAAGCCGTATGTTCCCGGGATTATCAACACACAACAATAGTCCTGGCATCAACATAAATACGGCACAATATACCATGTATTAAATATAATGTATGATGTATAAATATATATAATAATATAATGTATGAAGTATATTAATACAATTCTTGGGCCTTACTGTCACCACAAGTTCAAGCATGCTTCTATAAGACGAAAAAATAAGTAAATGTTAATTAAAAATGTAAACTATAAGCACACAGAGGCTTTATCTTTCAACTTTCAGTGATCACTAGTTTGTCAATTTCTCCCAGGAGAGATTGCCTCAGGGAAAAGTAGCAGAGAGATCATTCTGGTTTATCAGGATCATCCTTAAACCCCCATATCCACACACCCACACAGTGGTAATCAACGAGGCTAATGGAGCTCCTGCCATGCTCATTAGATACTGTTCCTCAACCATACTTGGAGACCACAGAGCTGTGCAGTAACTCTCGGTCTGTAATGATCTTATGCTTTGAAAATGTGGGTCTTTTCCGTAAACACTACTTGTTTGCGAGGTACATAACAACAGGGATAGATCATTAAGACTGAGCATCTGACTCAGTGGCTAAAAACAAAATGAAATACAACCAGAAGGAAAATCTTCTGAAAATGTGAGGTACCGAAAATCGCTGTAATCTATGAATCAACATTTCTCAGAATAATTAATCTTTTGCGAGGCCCTTTCAGAGTGGCCATAACTGGCACTGTGGCCAGTTGCATTGATTGAACACATTCTGCACAGTACAGGCAGAAATAATTGAATATGTTAATTTATCTATGTGGTATGGGTGTTGTGTTGGTGTTAGATGTGTCTAAGGGGTCTACACTGCATTTCATCTGCTTGGACTGTGAATGTGAAAACCATTTTTTGGTCTGATGTTCATTCGCTGATATGAATGTGCATTTTACATGTGGCCTAAAAATACCTACCATTTAGATTTGTCCAGAAAATACTGACATGGAAAAAAAACACTGAAATACTGATGTATACTGGAAAATACTAGAAAAAAAACACTGAACTACGGATACAGAAAAACAAGAATGAACAATTTGAATTAGAAAATGTAGCACTCAAATTCTATGAACGCCCCTCTCGAAAAGCTTAAGAATTAGTCTGGCCTCAGTGAGAGTGAGAGACAGAAAGGGAGGGAAAGAGAGATAGTTTGAGTCCTGAAGCCTTTGGGGAGAAGCGTCCATGTGACTGCGGCTTGGACACTGACCTGACAGCTAGGGTGACCCAGGCGCAGGGGAACAGTGAGGAGCCGCTGTTAGACAGCCTAATTTACTCCACGTCCCCTCCATCTGACATTCGCCGTTGTTTTTGATTCGGAGGAGGACATTTTGAAGATTGCAGGGTGGTGTTTAATGAAAATCCTTTAGCCTCTGCGACTAGATGTATTGGCCAAAGCGCTGACTGGGTATTGCCATTAACAGTGTGCGCCTGTGTGTTGCATTTTATTGTGTAAAAGACTCTGGAGAGACATTTGTTGCTGGTAATTCATTTTTATCCCTCCTTCTTTTTAACCACATCTGAGGAATTTCTTGTGGAATACAAAAGATTTGTAGTTTTACGAGGCCTTGCAATTTCCTGAATCATATTTTACCATGCAAATGAATACCTAATGAAGGCATGTCATGGTATGTTGTGAAACTGGGAATCATTTTGTATGCAAGTGATGGGTAATAAACATGTCCTCTCGTTTGTTCTCTCTCTCCTCTGTTCCAGCTTGGCGGCATCAAAAGAAGCAGCAGCTCGCAAAGCCAGCACACCGATGCCCCCGTCAGAGTTCTTGGATAAACTCATGGGAAAGGTGTCGGGTTACGATGCAAGGATCAGGCCTAATTTTAAAGGTAGGACCGCAACCACCAGGGCCCCGTTGGGCAACACAGGAATGTAGCCCATCAGAGCCTGTGCCTGATCCATGCTTACCATAGCCAACCTTTCATTTAGCCCAAATTCCTGCTTTGGGAGTTGATGATTTTAGTCATTTTTGAGCTATGCTGTATGTGTACAGACCTCAGAGAAACAATCAGCTATCAATTACAACTGATGTTAATTTCCGTTCGATGCAGAACTTGCAATGCATGATTTTGAGGTATTTCTTTCCAGCTTTCAAAAATCTTGGCATCTGGCTTATAACGTTTTCTAGGCTCTATCACAAAACTGGATGGCAATCACACATGCTGAGGATTATTCGATATGACACAAATGCATGACAGTCCTAAAAATACCGTGCTACAACCCTGGCTTCATGGAATAATGCATGACACCTGCCTAGCTGAAAAAGATATTTTTGGAAGAGGCACAGTATCCTCCAATACTACTGCTCAAGATTGACTTGGATGATGATCTCTGACTTTCCCAGGCTGGCTACATTCCTGTATGTAACCAATTACGTTGTCTCGAAACGAGTGAGTGTATGTCTGGTGGTGGGGAAAAAAACAACACTTGGCATCCAATATGGTGTATTGCTGTTTGCTGTATATTAACAATGATAGTGACGTACACTCCCAAACCCGATGGCACTGAAAAACAAATCTAAAAGATACATGTCATGTATGAGGTTTCATTATTGGAAAGTTGAAAGCAATTATAATGGCAACCCTCCAAATTGTTTTGAAGACCAAATATTACACACAATGTTTACATTTTCCATCTATAAAAGCACAATGTCTGATATAACAATTGAAATTTGCTGAGACCTACTGTATCTGAAAGCTGTTGGCTGTGCTCATTCGTTTTCTCTGGGATTTATTGGGTAATAGTTTGGGCGACCCAGCATTGCGCATGTGTTGCTCAAGGGCCTAGGCTGGTTGAGTTAGTGACCCATGTTCTAACCCAAAATATGGCTCTGCACTCAAACATGGTTTTATTCCCTTCATTTTCTTGACATTACACAACCAAAAAGAAAAGAAAGATAAATTGCGTCCACAAGCAAAACCAAAGTGTATGTGCTGTTGCAGCATAAGAGGCCACAAATGGATACAAGTGGCAAATTTGTCATGACTTTACACACTTGCTAACCTGCTCTGATGGTCATAGAGAGAGAGAGAGAGAGAAAGAGAGAGAGAGAGAGAAAGAGAGAGAGAGAAAGAGAGAGAGAGAGAGACAGAGAGAGAGAGAGAGAGAAAAGCCTCTTCTAATGATTTTTTGATGGCGTGCATCTTCTCTTTGCTCCTGGCAAAGATTGCGTTTTTGTGCAGTGTGCGGTAAAACTCAACTCATGAAGGAGAAATGCACTGTGACATTTTGCAGTTTTTCTTTGGTTCTCCTAAGTAAAAGTAATAAAGGCTTTTCAATGGTTCTGCTTTGTCAAAAAAAAAAAACGGTGGGTTTGTGGGTTGCTGACATGTAATGCCATGTTGTTAGGGACTCCATGATGCACAGAACAACATTTATCCCAGCACTGTCTTGTGATGCAACTTTGCTTTAAGCATTCCTCCTCAGAAAAGTAAAACGTACACACACATGTTCTTAAAGAATTGATTAACTTAATGGCTAAATTGCTCACTAAAAAAACTGTGTTTCCATCTGACATTAAAAAGCAGAACAGGCTAGTTGTGTTACAAGAGGAGGTCTTTTGTTAGGGGAATGTACAATTTTGAGACTTCACTGGTATCAGTTTTCACTCTATATTCTCATTCATTAATGTTGGCTGTTTGCCTGAAAAAAAGGAAAATGTAAATTGTGGAGGGTTGCTTACAGAAAACAAACAGAAAAACAAACAAACAAACAAACTCCGAAAGGAGTGTTTTATGTGAGATTTATTTTAGGTTTGTGATGCAGCAGTACACCTTGTCAAATAGCCACAATTGCTTCTGATGTGGTTCTCAGCAAAAATAAATAAATAAGTAAAGCTTTAAAAAAAAAAATGTGCCTGAGGCTGTGAATGTGCCAGCATGGAGGGAATTACACTGATCGTGACTGGGACTCGCTGTGGGAAATCCTTTCTGATTGGTTTAGCTGGATTTCGTCTGAAACAGATCAGCCAATGATGGCATATTTAGGACACCCCATGTAGTGACATCTGACCGAGTCATGCGAGGCTCTCCTGCACTTAGATCTATATGTACTGTTTGTCTGTACACGTATATATTTAAATGCAGAAAGATTAGCATTTCTCACAATAATAATCCTCTTATAATGGGTATAACATTAATCCCCTTTTTTGTGAAAACAAAATGTCAAGAGGCCTGTTAGCATGGCCGCACACTTTTGAATGATGGTAAAGGGACATTACTTCCTCTTCGACTTCCCCCTCTCCCACACTTCACAGCTTGTTGACAGATGAAAGTACTCCATGAGAGAGACTGGGTTCCCTTGAACTGGCAAACAGGAGGCTGTGTGGGAGGGTGGGGGTGAGGTAGGGGGGGGGGTGCAGGGAGGCATGAAGGCAGACAGACAGCCAGGTAGGCCGCGGTGTGTGCGCAGAGCGGATCGAAGTGATGAATGGTATGGAGCTCAGCTGCGGTGGACGCTCTCCGTTTTAACCTTGTCCCTCCTCATCCGTCAGCCTGAGGAGCAGAGGGACTGATGGCCGCGAGTCTGCGCACATTCCCGGCCCCAGACATCACCACCCTGGGGTGCTGCTTCCCTCCTGCTGCTTGCCCTCCAAAAACACCCCCCCTTCCTCCTCTCTCTCACACACACACGCTGTCTCAAAAAACCTCCTCTTCCTGCCCACTTCTGTGCACAACTGTCAGAGAAATCTGCAAAAAGCCCCATCAGGGTTTGCCACAGTAAACTCTAGCATTGCAATAGTGCCCTAGAAGAAAAAAGCCATTTTGCTTATGGGTTACTTTACCATGTGGTCCTATAGTCACGATTAGTGTAAAATTATGGAATGGAAAAAAATAGAATTTCTGTAAAAATATAAGACATGGAAAAATATGTACATGATTTGTAAATATACAGTTTGGTACAGTATATTTACTGACTGCTTTTTTCTTTCCTTTGCGATGTCTATGACCTCTTAGCGTCCAAAACTCACTGTTTCAAACCATGCAGGAAAAAAAATATATTAGCTGGTGGAGCTTGACATTAATTTGGTACTATCAGTACTTCTTTAATTGGCATTTAATAAGCTTAATGGGAATTCGCTCAGAGTACCAGGGTGCAGGGTTCACATACAAATGGCAATGGTGAACCAAATGGAGTCTTTCTGTCCTGAGGTCATCCGGAGAATGTTTTTTTTTTAAAGACATATCTTGTTTTCTGTTTCACTTGCTAACTGTCTTTAAGGTCTTGGTTGGAGAGGAATGTTTAATTTAACAGTAATGATTTTTTTTTGTTTGATTAAAAAAAAAATGTCTTTGGTAGTGGAGTGGTGTGTGCCTATTTAGCATATCCTACTTGTTTTCTGCTGAGGAGCTGAAGATGTGTGTTTGGGGTGTGTGTGTGTGTGTGTGTGTGTGTGTGTGTGTGTGTGTGTGTGTGTGTGTGTGTGTGTGTGTTTGTGTCAGGTAATGACTCCTGAGGCATTTGGTTGACTGTTTTGTTTTGGTATTTTTCCTGCGATGGTGACTAACAGTCATGGAATGAGACCAAAAAGAAGAAAATGAGAATAAAGAAAGAAAGACAGGAAATAAAATACGAGAAGAGGAGACAAGAGAGTAGAGTAAAAAAAGAACATTTCTGTCAACAATATTTTTGGAGCACAAATGGGGCTATGTTTGGGTGAATGTAGTTTAACAGCTGAACAATAGGAGATAAAAAAAATACCATCTGAAAGTCATCTTCAAGACTACCAGTTCAGTGTTGTTGTTTTGTTTATGCTGTTCAAAGTGGAAAGAATAAGGACACGTGGCAACAAAATAAGAATGTAAATGGCTGGCTTGATCCACAGGCATCAAAGCTTATCTAATGTCTCCTGCTGCTGAGCTGGAGAAGGTGCTTTAAAAAAATAACTAAATAAAGGACTGCGTGCCAGGCTTCTGTATCACATCAGAAATGTTCAAGGAGGGATGATTACGCGCAACAAAACAAAGACACCACTTCCAGATGGGACAGAGGGTAGCGCTCCTTGTTGTTGTTAATTTTTCAATTTTATATTTAACCTTGTTTTTTATATATTTCAAATTTTCTTTTAGCTGGCCCTTTATTGAGGGAAAGAAAAACAAGTTAATAGGTTTCTCTTTAATTGAGACTGATTGACCCATTCAAAGAACTTTAGTTACACCCTCTAAATGAAACTATGATTGATTTTGGACAACTGCTGTAATTGGCTATTGTTAGTGAGTGAGAGGCTTTGCACAGGCGAATCCTTGTCTTAGGAGCTGGATCAGCAGTTAGGACCTTACAAAGATCTCGCTCACAAAGGATAAGCAGCTTTTGGATGTTCAGGATTAGGCTGACACAGAGGGATTGGTCCAACCACAGTCAGATAGCAGAGAGGAAAAAGCACGCACACATCAGACAAACACACACACACACACACACACATCAGACAGCTTAAATGCTGCAGTGAGTTGAAGTTCACATTCAGTTCCGATCATTTTTAAAGAGATTTCCATGTCAAATCACACAGGAACATGAGACATCTGATGATAATCTTCATATAGTCACATGAACTCCCTCGACATGGCTGTTGTCAAGCAGAAAACATTAGTTCACCGTTTACAAAGCCAAGTATTAGCATGGTGTCTCTAGAGCTGTAGCTCAACATTGATTGGTGCAAGGCCAATCTTTAGTGCTGTCTTTGTGACACGCTTTGACATTTACGGTTCCAATGGAGTCTTTCGGTGCTCAGTGACCAGGAAAAACAGTTCACTGCAGCAATCGCTTCAGGTGTCAAATCAATGATGTGTCTTTTTTGTTTTGGGGTAGAGTTTCGACACAGTGGTATGAGAATGGAAGCTTCTGTGTTTGTCTTTGAAAAGCCACTTACACACACGGACAATGGTCATCAGGATAGGGGCAATAGTACTGGTTGGCATAGCAACTCGTGGGACCAGTTGGGATAACAAATCATGTGGCCAGCGCTTTGCTGCTTAGCTAATTATCTTCAGTTGTGCTCTACATATTAAACTGATAAAAGATATGGCAATTTTGACAGTTGCTCTTTAAAAGTCCATCATGTCGTATGGCAATACTAATTAATTTACTGAGGAAGAAAATACATCAACAGCAGTTTTCTTCTCTGTCAAATAATGAATGTTGTGTAGTCACAGCATCTTTAATGCTTTTGCTCTCTAGACTTTGTTCCCATTCCTCTTGTATTTGCACACCTCTGCAACCCAGTAGGAAGAGCTGCCATCAGAACTCTTTCAAGGCACGCGTTCAAACAATTTACATCTCTCAATTTAAACAACCTGTTGCCAAGATATAAAAAAGAAAATCCATTTGTGCTTATACATATTTATAGATTTCCTGCAAAAATTGCAAACATATCTAAGTGAAGCCAGTATGACATGTAGTCTTTGCTCTCTCTCTCCTTTTTTCGCTCTCACTCTCATCTCCTTCCTCTCTCTCTCTCTCTCCCTCTCTCTCTCTCTCCCTCTCCGGTGAATTGCATCTTTTAGTGCATTTTGCTAACCCACCTCTGCCTCCTGTGAAGCGATTTTGCATCGCAACCGCACTCCTCCTTCTCCTCCTCCTCCTCCCCCCCCACCCCCCACCCCCCCACAGTCCATCTCCGCGCATCTTCTCTCCTTCCCGCTTTGACGTTAGCACAAAACAGCTGCATCCCCACCTGCTCTTGCCTCCAGTATGTTGGCCCCCCACAGTCTTGCCCCCCTACAAAACAGTTCTGAGCCTCAAGTGTTGGAAAGTAATATTAGATGACTGAGACGTGCTTTTTTTTCATGTTTTTACCAATTTTACTATTACTCTTCCATATCCTATTCTTCTTCTTCTTCTTCTTTCTTCTTCTTTTTGTTGTTGTTTTTCCGCAAAGAAAATAACAGCATAAATACGTTGCTGTTAGAACTGTGTTTAATCCTGATGTTTTTTTTATTAGACCCACAAGGCCCCAAACCGGATGGTACTCACAAGAAAGGTACTTTCCACTTCATTCATCCAGGAACATGCAAGTTACTCATATAGACTTTGTTCCATGATGAGCAATAACAAAAAAAGAGAGATGCTCTGCGTTTGAGTGTTGTATGTTGTTGTATCTGACGGATATCACGCAAGAAAGTAAAAGCAAACCTTTC
The DNA here is from genome assembly GCF_900700415.2 of Clupea harengus. Taxonomy (NCBI): domain Eukaryota; kingdom Metazoa; phylum Chordata; class Actinopteri; order Clupeiformes; family Clupeidae; genus Clupea; species Clupea harengus. Next base: position 17,273,910 of record NC_045171.1, on the reverse strand, counting down.
TCAGGAAAGGAAACAAAGGCACACTGCTTTGAAAAGAAATGGAAAAAAAGAAAGCTTGGCAATGAAGTTGAAAACAAATGGGTTTGGGCCTGTCTCAGTCAAATCACCAACCAAGGAGAGCTTAAACAGCATGAAGCAGTAGAGTGATAGCTCACTTGTAGATCTGAAAAGGATACTGTAGGTGCACCTACGGTACTCTCAGATGAATGTACTTAAAACAAGAGCATGTGGTAAACAATTGTACAGATTGTGAGCCTTTGTGTGAAAAAACTATTTTTTTTTTGTCAAGAGGGACAAATGAGAGTAATTACAATCTGTTTTATACGCTCAAGTCAGTGTTTTGATGACAGGGAATGAGCCGTGGTTTCAAACAAGCGAATGAATTTTATGGTCACAGATGCGGCTGTCATGGAATGCTGATGCTCAATTCGTTTTTTTTTTTTCCGTAATGAACATGTGCTAAATATGCTGTCGAATTTGTACCAAATATAGGTTCAACAACTGTTTTATCTTTTCAGTTAATTAAATATTCTCTGAATACACAGTCGTAATTTGCTCAACCATCTTGAAGAAGGTGAGGTATTTTGAATATGCAGTTTGAATGTGGATCTTGAGCCCATCTCTACAGAGGGTACAGTGGTTCAGCATTGTTAAATATTCAAGGCATTACTTGATGCAGAGAAAGCTTGGCTGATTCGCAATATTCTCAGTCGTGCTTGTAGCCTGAAGTGATTGATTTTCATTTTCTGTTGTTGCGGAAAGCAACAACATATGGGCAAATCAAATATGTCTTAGGGGGAGAATACATAGTCTGGACCCTTGATGCATATGAGTGGGTTCTGTTAAGCCTTGACAGGAAGTGAAGTTCCACTGGTCACTCAAACAGCAAGACCATTTTTACATATTTACATATATAGATAACATAATTTAATATATTCTATACCATGACCTAATATATATCAAAGAGTAGAAAAGCCACACACACTGATCATAAAAACAAATGCACTGGCATCTTGGTGTGTGTCAAGCCTCCCACTCCTACTCTTTTGACTGCATGATTGTAGCATAAGCTAGCTAGCAGGGCATGCCTTTAGATGAGCATCAGTGTGCTAACCCTCCCTGGGCGACCTGTTTGGAGTGGTCTTGTCCGGCCCGATGTGGTCATTTTGAGCAATGGGGCTGGGTGGCCCATTCAGCACATCCCTAAACTGGCCTGGCGGGCCCGGCACAGGCCATAGATTGTGATGAGAGGGGTGTTATTTAGCTTTATTAAGGGGTGCTCAGCACATTACGTGCACGGCTCACCCCAGGATACGCAGGCTTTATGTTGACTAATGCGGCCCTCCGAGCTGTTTGTCATTGTTGCTGTACTGTTTCTAAATTAGCCTGATGCTTCGAGACTGCTGTCTGCAGAGGCTAGTGCCTCATGTTGTTTCTGAATGTCTGGTTATGGCTCATCAGGGTTGAAGCTGATGTTTGCAGAGATGAAGGATTGTCGTTGTTTTTGAGGGCTGTGCCTTAGCTTGATTCTGATGTCAGGTGAGATAAAAGATTGCTGCTGCTACGTACTGTATGTGGTGATAGAATGGCAACAGCATGGAATGGTTTGCATTAAGCCTAATACGGTAATGTTTGCAGGTTTTGGGAAGCTGTACAGTTTATTTGGTTGACTTGTTACCCTAATAATGTGTTCAGTTCAACCATTTGGCCCTTCACAGGAGACAACTATGTTATTTTATTCTAAAATCTAAGCTAGCTTTACTATTGGTCTCACTCACTCACTTTATAATTTCTGTCACTGGAGTATGTGGACATGGTTAGGGTTTGGGAAGTAATAGCCGGGAGAGAGATGCTCTAAGGGGCCAGAGACATAGGGCCAGAGCAGCAACCCTCAAACTACAGGCTGCAAAATTGGCTATTGTTGGTCCCAGGCATGGTCTCAGAACAGGCTTAATAGAGCACAATGACCGTGACTTTCCCTCTGTGAAAATGAACAAAGTTCACTTCTATTTTCTCACCTCTGTCTCTGAAAAGCGACGGTGCTCATTGTTTACGATGTATTTTACCATACTACAGGTGAATAATACTGCTTTTCACGTTATAGTAGATCTTTGCTACTGGCCAGAGCCTATGCTATGTCTAAGTGTGAATAATGAGAGGATCAAGATCAAGCTACGCCACTGGCACACACCAATCTGTTGAATACAAATCTGACACCATCTAATAAAACACATAATTGAGTGGAAAAAATATTGCACCATTTGTGAGAAAACACTGTCAATTAGGATTATCTCTGAAAAACATGTACCGAGGCTAACCTTTTTTTATCTGACATGTTTTCAGAAGTCTGTTCGCCCTGAAGCAAAGAGTAGAATGTCTGCAATTTGGAGAGGGAAGTGTGTTTTTATTGTGTTTATTTTTGATGAGCCACAGTTACAGACTGGCTGTGCCGATCTCGTTGCAACAACATGTAGGCTGCTTATTCAAATCTCAGTCTTCTTCCTTTTAATCTGTCTCCACAAACTGTTTCGTCTCACACAAAGATGAAAGTATGAGGATAGATTGAGTGATACCCCGACATATTGATAAAAAGGCTTACCATATCTGCTAGTGGACCCTAACTTGTCTCAATGTCGAACAGAGAACAGAGATTGTTCATTTGTGCACTGAATGGTTGATTTTTAACAACAGGCTCATCAGGACATCTGAAAATTCTCATGAAGTCTCTTCTTGTGAAATGATCTAAAAAGTTATGTCAAGGGCAATTATAATTTTTATACAAATTCAAGAATGAAAATAATGCTTTATTGTGTTACGATATGTCAGGCCTCATGAAGCTGTTTAATATACATTTCTTCCACTGGTGGTGATGGTGAGACTTTGTTTTCACCCCACGGTCAAGCCAACTTTCACTGAAGACAACCGTTTCTTTCTTAGTATTCAGTCATATTTCAACATGGATGAACCCACTTCATTTAAGTTCAAACTGTCTACCCCGAGTAATCCAATATAATCAAGCCTCGGCCCCTGCGTTCTCCATCTCCTGTCTCAAACAGTGGCCCCACTATTGATTTATGTCCCTCTGAAGTCGCTCTCCTCCGAGGCTGTCATGTTTGCCCATCAGTCAGCCCTGGCCTCAGGGGCAGGAAAGGATTTCAGTGATTTACTGGGATGTCATTACTTATAGGCAGGTGACACAGCAAACTCCGAGGCTCTCTCGCTCGCCAGCTCTCTGCGAATGTGGCGAGCTGTCAATATCCAGGTACTCCAACCTGTGCATCCATAATGAATTTTTAATACAAATGTCCCCCTAATGGTGAGAAATGCCCTGGGCTATGTGGAACATATGTGGAGTGATAATCTTTCTCTGCTCTCTGTGCACTGCGCTGTTTGTGCCAGATATCTTGTGTCCCCATAACGTGGAAGTGTGTGCATGTGTGTATAATCAATGATGGTTGCTGTACATGTAAATATTTAATATCAATGGTGTTTTGAGTATTTTATATTTTGTCAACTATCCTTTGAATTCATGGAGCCCCACACAAAATAAGCAGTCTGTGTCTGTCTGTCTTCTCTTTGATAAAGGGATTCTGTGTTTTTTTCCTCCCCTACCATCCTCCTTCTGTCTTTTTTCCTCCTCTTCTGCAAACTCAATTTTACAGCTGCTTAACATAATTCCAGAGTATCGTGGACGAGAGCAGCGTATGAAAATGCCACCCTGTTGACATGATGGCAGGCTCGGCCTGCTGAGGTTATTGAGAAAATGCAGCCTGATTTATTTGTTTTGCCAAGTATAAGCACTTAGCTACTGTGCCGGCTTCGGACGCTATCTCGAGGCTTGAGATGAGATGGAACCATTGCACCTGGTGTCAGCACAACAAGGACACTGCATTACAAAGAAAAAGGAAACAAAATAACGCTTCACACATTTTTCAGTAGTTTTCAGGATGTTCCAAATAGCTGTTTCAGAGAGGCCCTTCAACTCTCTGTCTCCCTGTCCCCGTCTATTTCCTTGTAAAGCCACTGTACCCATTTTTTTTCAGGGAAAAGTCAATCTGGTGGAGAGATGTTGAGGGTGAGGTGAGCTGAGGTGTTAACTTGCACATCTCGTAATTTTCAAGGTGGAAGTTTTATTTTTTGTGTTCACTGCAGCTCCCTAAGCCTGTGTAGAATATCTATTAGCTCAATAAAACTCTAAACCAGCCTTGGCAACACCTAATAGGTGCCGGCTGAGCAACATAAATATTTAATGACTCAAACCCATTGTGCCTTTTTTTGCTGAGAGCAGCTCGATTTCAAGCATGGCCAATATCATTAAGGTTTTTTTTGTATTATTATTTTTATTTGGGCACATTTTCGTCACCTTCCTCTATGCGCCAAACAACTTGAGTGCCTGGTGTCCGTGCCTGTAAATCAGCCTTGGTCTTGTCCTGCCCTTCTGAGGAAGACGACTTTCATTTTCCTTTTTTAATTTTCTGTCCTCATCTTTTCTGGGTCTGGGTATTGATTGATCACATAATGAATGGTGGTAAAGGGACAAACTGTGCAGTGTGACTGGTTAATATCAACTTGATGAGGTGAATAGGGTTATGATGGACTTTAAAACTGAGTTGTATTTGAAGGTGACGTTCAGGACAGAAGCATTTGTCATTCCTAAGACTCATCACCATTATGCCAAAGGCTGCCACATAACACAGCAAGAGAGCTTCATAGCAAACAACCCACGTATACTATGGACATCACGCTCCTCTTTAGAGTTATATTAATTATAGTAATATATCTAGGAAAATGTAATTATTATTATTATTATTATTATTATTATTATTATTATTATAAGAGGCGGACTCTGTTGTTACTGCTGTTGTTGCTGTGTCTGCTGTCGTCTCTTGACTGTGGTGCTCCAGGTCAGTTGACAGAAAGACAGTGGCACAAATCACTCTCTGCTATGAATCACCCTGGTCTGACAGTTCATGAGGTCTACACTCACTCAACTACCCCGTCCCCCCCGTCCCCCCACCATCTCACAGACCTTCACGCACACACACATACTGACATACGCATACTCACGCAATATAAAACCAACGAAAATTCAGGAATGAAAAGCGAGGGCGAAGACGGAAACAGAGGGAATGTTAGAGAGAAAGGAAAGAAAGGAACAGAGAGATGGTGAGAGAAGAAGAGGTTCAATGACCCGATGGAAGAGAAAGACGGAAAGAGAAAAAATGAAAAAGGAGGGAGAACTAGAGGAGTGGGAGAGAGAGAGAGAGAGTGAGAAAGGACATTAGCTAGCTTGCCGCGGACCTGCGTCACACACACTGCAAAGAACGTCAGAAAAGACAAATTATTGTACCCACTTAGTGAGCTGCCTCTGGAAGGAAAGGCAGAACATTATTGGGCTGGGTAAAGGGAGCCACCGAAGTACAAACTCATTCCACTGCATCGGCCCGTGTTTAAATCTTACCTCTTTACATATTCATATAAAAATACCTTCTTCATTATCACTTTCTTTATTATTCACTATTATCTCGTTTATTTTTTACACATTTTTACAAACGCGTAATTGGCATCTAGGTCTCGTATCAAGGTAATATGCATTTCATTTGGATGCGACATGCCTTACTTCCTCTGTAATGACAAACATTGAATTTCAAAGGCAACATTTTCCGCTGGGCTCATTTTAATGTTGTGTCATATGTTGATGCGGCCATGTGTAGCGTGTCCTGATTCACCAATCTCTCTCATCTTATTACATTTCCCTCATTCTTCTTCTCTCCTGTAATTTATTCATTTTCTACCCTGACCTCTGGATTGACTGCCTGCAAAGGAAGAACAATCAGGCAAACATATTGTACATATATTAAGTCTTAAGAATGCTGATCACAGTTCATTACAGTTCAGGATAAGGCAAATATGTTGTGGCCTTTGCCGATGTCCGTATGTTTTTTTTTTTGCTTGCTGTTTTTCAGCAAATTCATATGCAAGGTTTGGTGTTTCAACATGTCATAAAAATCTCAGGCTTGTCACAGATTTGATAACCTACGGTTATGTGTGTGCGTTGTTTTCCTTAATGCACGTATACTTGTCATTTTTTGGTGGCTTTTTCATCTGAGTATCTTATCCAAGGTCGCAGAGAGTAATACTCCGTATGCTGTGTGTTTTATGTCCTTCGGAGACCATAATGGCCTCACGACCCACTCCGACTTCATTGAGAGTCAGCCCTTGTCATGATGTAATGACATTTATGCCTGCACTCTTGGGTAATGTGGCTTTCGGAAAGAGTCACTCCAATATAGAATTATTTAATATAACCTTGAGTCTACTATCTGTAAACATTCTCTTTTGACTTCAGCACCGTCCCATTATTTAAGATAAAAAAAAACACTTGCGTGCATGAGGATACGTCTGTTTGTGTGTGTGTGTGTGTGTGTGTGTGTGTGTGTGTTAAAACAGAGATTTGTGCCAATAATGCACTCTGACTCATTTGGGTAAAGAGTGTTGTGATTCACAAACTCTTGTGCTTGAACAGAGGGCTCTCAGTAGCTCTTGGGCTATTGGCAATCAGCAGGTAAGTGACTATTAAAGCCTGATCCTCTCCTCGTACAGGAAGCTCGATTTTCCTGTCAGTGCTCAAGTGGTCATTTTACACACCCTTTCTTTTTTTCTCTTTTTTTCAGGTCCACCTGTCAACGTAACATGCAACATTTTTATTAACAGTTTCGGCTCCATTGCTGAGACCACAATGGTAAGTCCCTTCAGTGATTTTTCTGTCAATTATATTACTTTCTGTATAAAATAGAAACTCATCATCCAATTCTTCAAATAGTAAAACAAATCTGTCTGGAAATCCATGATAATGGACACAAAAACGAAAAACAAGGAGAAATTGACTTGTTTGAATTTTTATTTATTTATTTATTTATTACATACAATTCGTAACGTTGAAATAGAAACATCTGTATCAAAATGAGAGGTGGCTCAAACATTATCGTTAAATAGAATTCCCAACCAGTCTCCCTTGTCCTGGAATTGTCGCTGTTGTGTGCCCATGCAGCCTGACATGGGCCTTTTGACACAAACACACAGTGGCAGGCCTCTCTGCAGTCACACTGCTCATGGTCGGATCGTGGCTGCGCTTTGCTCCGCTCTGCTGCTGCAGCCCTCTTGTTTCTCCAGCTTTCCGACAAACAATGCGAGGAGGGAATACAGAAGCCTCGACTAAAGCGGCTCTTCTCACCTCGTTTTTTTTTTCTCCCCCACTCCTCCCCCCCACACCACGTGGCCCGTGACTAACATTTAAGAGGCCTTGGATACACTAAACGCCAGTGGCGATTTCTTTGAGAATGCATGGGAAGCACGGCTTCCCCTTACTCCTTTTTCTGAGAAATGCATCAGGAAAATATGCAGGCAATATTACTCATTGCTGTTGGTTCAAATTAACATATTATGGGAACAGACAAGTTCAGTATCTGTCAGGACTGCCGTACTTAAATGTACGTTTAACTTAAATTGCTTTTGCGTGAACATCATTGTCTAGCTTTCTTGACCATGATATGCTGTGAAAGCACGGCCCATTGGACTGCACTGATGGCGGGCATCAAAGGAATCCTATGGCAGCTCAAAGTACATCTCAATTAAATGCAGATCAAAAGATCTGAGGAAGAAAAAGATCAGTTTATTGGACAATAAATTAAACTCGTCATTTTTGGACACGTCTGGATGCATGGGCTTCACTGGGGGGGGGGTCTGTGAGAGGGCTCTGAATGCATTTTGTACAGGTGAAAATATCTCAAGGTTGATTGGACAGGAGTCTTTCATAAATTAGTTTTTGGTCACGCATGGACGCACAGGCGTCCCTGAACGCCGATTGGAAGATTTCACAAAGGGGCTGAATTAAATGTCATGGCAGGTTTTAGCTGTTTAACAGTTTATAACTGTGAAGTACAGAGGTAGCACAGAAGCTTAGTTAATTGTAATACAAACGTGATAGGCCTGTGACGCAGTCAGTTGAGTGTTTTTCTCATCAATTACTGTGCAGCTTAAAAGAACGTCAATAAAAACTATTAATGCAGACTTCTGAATTTGGTTAGATAAATTTGTTCTGTAAGGTTACTTTTAGATGGTGTAGTGTTTAGTGACTGGCTGCCTACCTAGCTCAGGCTACATTATGATAATGCAATGCTAAGCTAGCTAACTAAAATTAGGTAGGCTTAACTTTAGTGCATAATATCTTAAGTTATATCTAAAGTGCATAATTTTGTTGAGTTGGCTGCTGACACAGATAACATCAGTGTATGTATGTTTGCTGTTATTAAATCAGCTGAACTGTGCTTCCCCTGTGTTTAAAAGCACCAGCCGCCACAGCTAAATACAGTAAATAATAGGAGAAAAAGGGAAGTGGTTATGTGTGTTGGGGGTGAGTGGGGGGGTGTAGGCCCCTGATCTCAGAGGCTGCCTGCGCCAAGTCGCTGGAGCTGCGGAGGGAGAAAACTGCTGCAGACTGCAGAACCCCCTCATGCAGAACAAATGCTACATTTTCCAGGCCTTTTCTCCTCCACAAGCGGTGGAATTGATCCGAGTTGCTCGTACTCTCGTTTGCTTGGACGACGAGCAAAAAAGACAGGGATGGAGGCGGGGGGTCGGAGGAGAGAAAAGACAGTGAGACAGGGAAAGACAGGCAGAGAGAGAGAGAGAGAGAGAGAACGAGAACTAGAGAGAGAATGACAGAGAATGGCATCGATAAATCTTTACCACATATAGGGCTGCCGAGAACAATGTCTCGTGTGGTAATGATCCCACCACTTCGGTCCGCTGTGGGGACCCATGGTCCCCTCGGTCCCGTGCTGTCCTAATTGTTTACCCTGCTCACAAGGTACGAGGCTCGGGGGAGGTTCGCCTGGCTGTTTAATTAGCTCACCCGGCTGTTTCATTTTCTACCGATGGTTAGAGGAGTGGACGCATAAATCCCGAAGCCTGTCATTTGCGAGCTGAGTTGGTTATGCTGGAGTCATGCGAATAGAGGAAACTTTTTTCCTTTCTGTCTTTTTTTTTTTTAATATGTCATAGTCAGGAAGGAATTTGGCCCAGGGCTTGAATCACATTATGTGTGGGCAGTTGTCATAAATCAGTCCTGGATGCCTGGAGAAAGCATACCCACATATACGAGTTATTTCCATCCCAGTGTTCTGTGTTGATGAACCTCTGGCCACTGCACACTTGTTTTTGCCAGATCATTCGTTGGTTCAAAATAGCACTGACTTTGCAGGGGGAGGTTCTTTTTTCTTACCATGTCTTTTAGCTTGGTCCCCACTTTGACTCCAGAAAACAGATGATAAATGAGGCAGGCTCTGCTCTGCCGTACACGCGGTAATCCCATGGTGTTTTTGCAATGTTCGTGATTCAGCAGACCTTAACCCAGCAGAACAGATGAGAAGTAGTGAGAAGTAACCTAAAAACATTTCGCTCGTGGTAACAGCACTGTAATGTAGTTAATTTGTGCTGGCCAGTTGTGGCTTGCTCTTAATTAAAGCTATTAAAATAATCAAAATCGATAGTTCTGTGCACACCAGGTATCATTTCCTTTGAATGGCATATGTAATGACCTGGCCCAAGCTATTGCGCTCTATCAAAACATTTTGAAATTCATTGGATAAACGGGTCACCTTGCATTAGGGTAATTGAACGTCCTTGAATGTTGTGGCTGATTGCCATTTTAAAGGTCACTCACCATATTTTCGCCGTGCTGATAAGTCATCCCAAGGTACATTACTGCCCAGACAATTTAACGATCTTTCTGGAATGAAACAACTGCATGCCTGTTTTCGAGAGGAATTGACAATTATGGCCGTACATTTAGCTGAAATGCCAGTACGTTAAGGTTGGCTATTTTTGCAGAGACCCCATTTGCTGCAGCGTGTGACCAAATAGCAATTATCTAATGTAAATTGGGGGAGAAGGGAGAGAGCCATTTACTCCTGTTCATTTGCTGCCATGCTTTGGAGCAAGCAGGAACAAACCCTTCAAAAAGGAAAAAGGGTGCCCATAAAATCCCCCAAAAATGGAGATCATTTTCATTGTTAGTTGAATTATCTGTGTTGATTTTATCTTTTGTCCATTCATTTAGTTTCTTGATCCACCTGGTGCCCTGTGATCCTTTGACACTGGTGTGCTTTTGTGTGACAGGACTATAGAGTGAACATTTTCCTGAGACAGCAATGGAATGACCCCCGCCTGGCCTACAGCGAATATCCCGATGACTCCCTCGACCTTGACCCCTCCATGTTGGACTCAATCTGGAAACCTGATCTGTTCTTTGCCAACGAAAAAGGAGCCAATTTCCACGAGGTCACGACCGATAACAAGCTGCTAAGGATCTCGAAAAATGGCAATGTGCTCTACAGTATAAGGTGATGTACCCTGTCCTGTGGACTCTCAGTTAGTACATCCCACAATTACTATTTTTTACTATTTAATGTCGGCTCAAGTGTATGCAGCACAAATGTAGTAGCTCAGTGGTCTTCCACAGTCTCCTAGGTTTGTAGCTTGCCATATCTTTTCAGGCTAATATTCCATACCTCCCTGTGAAATGGGATCACAATAAATAGCTTTAGTGTTTGGAAGAAAACAGGTTAAGAGCAGTACATTCTCTCCTTAACTTGACACCATCAAATAAACCTCTCAGATTGAACTGGTCCTGCTCGGGAGCTCAGATTGCCGAGGCTCTTGTGCACAACCTGGTCAGAAATTGCTGGTAAATAACTGTTTCCGTTGCCACAGCGATGCTATCACCAACCTCAGTAAGTGAAACGGGTTGCTATGCTCCTCAGGTCTTTCTCTGGATGATGTGCATGTCAGTCTATACAGCAGACAGGGCTTTATTGTTCCGCACAATAAAAATGGAGCCCAGGCGAACTCTAAAACGGGAGCATAGCTCGCGATTACCATCAAAATGTATTTATTTTATTTCTCTACGCTTGCTATCTAACCTGTGAAAGTCAATACATTTTTTTAAAACCTCTAAAGCAGTAAAGAGGCTCTGCTGTGGCGTGTGTATTACTGATATCTGACGCCTCCTGTCAACAGAATTACACTGATTCTGGCATGTCCGATGGACCTGAAGAATTTCCCCATGGATGTGCAGACTTGTATCATGCAGCTTGAAAGCTGTGAGTATCCCCCTCTCCCCCCGCGTGTGAGCGAGGGGGAGAGAATTTATTTTGTGCAACAGGGATGGATGTCCCCCAGGCGGGTGGAGGTGAAATTATGAACAGTGCAATGATTTAGGTGGAGACTCAGAAGTAGATACAGCAGTCAATGAGGGTCGGGTGGGCATGGCTCATCCGGAACCTTCTGGCTGCTGTTTCTCCTTCGTTTGTAGGGATTTTTCTTTTCTTTTTCTTTTTTATTTCTTGTTTTTTTTGTTTTGTTTTGTTTGTTTGTTTGTTTGTTTGTTTGTTTTTTTGTTTGTTTATAAGGTGTTATTCTCAGAAGTCACATTTTTAAGCCCAGGGTCTCTGTAGTACATGCTCAGCAATTCTGACAGAGCAAGTGGGTTTGTTACATGCAATTATTCTCAGAAGCAGGCCATCAAGAAATAATACCAGTAGCCAGGTAGCCAGGTAGCCAGCTAGCTTTTTTTTTTTTTTTCAATTTGTGAATTTTATTGTTGCATTAACCACGACTGTCCTCTCTGTGCATTTAAAAACTCTCTTCTCTAGTTGGATATACAATGAATGACCTCATATTTGAGTGGGACGAGAAAGGAGCCGTACAGGTGGCTGATGGCCTGACATTACCTCAATTTTTGCTGAAAGAGGAGAAAGACTTGCGGTACTGCACCAAGCACTACAATACAGGTTTGCTCCTTCCCCGCCATACGTACGCTGGTTCTTTCTCTTTGGAGACTATTTTGCATGTGAGGCTCTCTATCTCTCTCTCTCTTTCTATTTTTGTCTTGCCGTCCGAGTGCAGAGTAGCATACCCTCTCACACACACACTCACGCTCACACACACGCACGCACGCACACGCACACACACGCAAAGGCAGAAGAAGCACGCAGTCTCTCGATTTCTGAGATGCACTGTTACAAAAAAAAAAAAAAGCCCACGGTTTGGATAAAAACAGAGAGATGTAGATCATAACCATTTTCCACTCATTCTTCATGGTCTCCTCAGTGCAGCTGAAAAACCATCTGTCCAGTCAACTCAGTCAGTATGTGCTTATTACACTCCAGATAAAGCTGAAGTAAAAAATAGCAAATGGCTCGAAGGCTATTGTAGTTTACTAAAATAGAGCTGATAGAGTTAATGGAGTTAACAAATCAAACAGATGGAAAACAATAGGACTGAAAGACCTAAATTTATAAAGCTCAGTAGGAGACACTTAAACAAAGTCCAAAGCAGGAGTCTTAAATGTTAGCGTGAAGGTCGTCCTGTTCGAAAAATGATCACGATCCCAGTCACGATCAGCTGCATTAACCACTTAGGCGTAAGAGCCAGCAGGGCCCTGAGAGAACACAATTTATTTCAGAAATGCTCTTGACAGTTGGCTGTCACATAAGCGACTGTCTGAATCCATTTCGTTTTTTTTTTTTTAAAGCCGTCTATTGAAATACAGTATTTGCTCTGCACTTTCTCCATTCCAAAATAAATCCCGGCAATTTAGGCGGGCTTGACACATAGTTCTCAGAGAATAGTGTCTCGTCTGACATAAGCGCGTATCCCACAACACCTTTGGGTATTCAACTCCCACAGTCGCATGGATTTAACTTAGGCTTTAACGGTGAAGATTAGCTTGTCGAGACTGGGAAAACTCTCCTAGGCGCTTCGTACAAACACACACGCCCTCTCTCGAAACGATACACACACACAGACGCACGAAGTAACATAAAGGGCAGGTTCAAACCTGGCACGCACTGAGCCACATAACGAGCTTGTGGTCAGAGTGCAGTGACTGCTGCAGTATGCTGTCTCTGCTCGTCATCAGTGTCATCATTCTTTTTTGTTTTTTTTTGTTTTTGGTTATCTTGTTTCCGGGGAGAGGGGGGGGATGGCACAGACTCAGCGAGGGGGCCCCTGCGCGGGCCCCCCCTGGCCGTCCCCTCTCCTTCCCTCCCTATCTTCCTTCCTGGAGATCATTTCTTCCTCAAGGACTACCGCCGTTTCTTCACAACCAGCCCCCATTACCTTCCAGCCATACCGCACTGTGTGTACGTGCTCCGCCGTTCCCCAGCCAAGTAGTAAAAAAAGGGAGGGGGGATTCAAGTGTCCTTCTCTTCTATTTATTTTTTTATTGTTGTCCTCCTTCTCCTTCCTCCTCCCGTCTTCTCCTCAGATTTATTAGCAGCCGTCTATTGTGATTTGCAGAGAACATTCCTCGGCATCGCTGCCTTGCACCCCAGCGTCCCCTGATGTTTGCTCTCTCTCCCTCTCTCTAAACCCACCCCCATCTCTACCTCTACCCTCTACCTTTGCCCCCCCCCAAAAAACTCAACCAAAACAACCAATCTCCCCGCCTCCCCTTATCTTTTAACCAAACCTTCTTTTTGTCGTCCCCAACCCTGTCGCGATCCCAGGCACTAGATGTCATTTTAATTACTGTGCTGGTGCAATGCAGTGTCACCACGGTGTATTATCACTTGTTATTCAGATGGTTGTTTTTTGTTTTTTTTCGATCAACAAACACGATTATCTGGGGAAAGTTGTTGCCTTTCTCTCGGCTCTCTGTGGTACAGCCTCCACAGAGAAGAGTTACAGGGTGTCTTTTTTTTTGCCTCAGCGAGCAAAGTCTGATCCTGATTTTTATATAGATGAACTGCACCTGGACTGCCCTGGAGTGTGTTTCTCTGTATAAATCAATGACAATAGAACATTCTCTTCCCTCCCAAATTACCCATTGTGTTTTGTGTTCCCCTCTACGTATTCTCTCTGTGTGTGTGTGTGTATGTGTGTGTGTATGTGCGTTAAATATGTGTTACTTCCCAAAAAAAAAAAGAATTCAGACCGCGATCATGAGAGGTTTCTATATTGACGGCCTTAACGGCGGATACAGAAATCCCTGCACATTTGATCTCTCGCGCCCCCAGCCCCTCCCCTTTGATAGTGAAAGCATGCTTGTGTGTTCTGCACCATAGGAAAGTTCACCTGCATTGAGGCCCGATTCCATCTGGAGAGGCAGATGGGTTATTACCTCATTCAGATGTACATCCCCAGTCTTCTGATTGTCATTTTGTCATGGGTGTCCTTCTGGATCAACATGGACGCCGCCCCCGCTAGAGTGGGCCTGGGCATCACCACGGTGCTGACCATGACCACGCAGAGCTCCGGTTCCCGCGCTTCCCTGCCCAAGGTGAGTTCGAATGAACGCAGCCCCTCTGGCTGGGGGGGCAGTGGGCCTGCTGTGGTGAGTGTGAGGTGGACTGGTGGAAGGATTGCTGTGTTGACTGAGGTAAAATGGCTAAACATTGCCTAGGAATGTCTGAGCATAACGATTATCATTAGCTTGGTCTCCATCCAACGTTTGAATGTGAATTTTGACCATTCAAATAGAAAATTCCTGAGTGGAAACACTTAAAATTTGCATACAATATTCTAAATCAAATAGGAAATGAATTCGCTAGAAGGGGTTAACTCCTGATCAGCATAGGGTATAATGTGACTAAGGTTGATGGAAACGGGTCGATTAACAGTAAATCACACTTGTTGAGATTGTATTATGTGTTTCTGTTAAAGTTCCCTGACAACCTCAAGTTTTGAACCCACAGCTGTTCACAACTCCGCCCTTGATTAGGAGAGTGTCTATTGTTAGTTTGCATATCACAGCGGATGGAAACACAGACTCACATTTCCATAAATGTGCTTAAAATATGCAAATGAGTTGGATGGAAACCCAGCTATTTTTACATGTTTGCTTGGGAATAAGTGAAGTTGGTGAGGAAAGGGACTGACCGAAAGCCTTCATGGGACGTTGACTTTGGATTCTGACTGGTGAAGTATGCATCTGGTATAGAACTGGTAATCCTGCTTCAAAAATAAACAAATAATCATTATCATTCTTCAAAGGATGAGAAAAGATTAAGCTGTAAATCAACCTGTAGCCCGAAGGTGCCTCTTGAACATTAGGACACTACTCTTACAGATCACTCACTGCAGAGGTTACCTGCGTCATGGGGACGCTTCCTCAATAGCAATCTGCTGTTGGGAAGGGTTGCCAAAAGTGGCCCTTTACAGGGGACAAAAACTAATTGTCACTCCTAGAGTTTCCCGAGTGACATTGGCAATGGTTGGATGCGGTCGCATTTGACCATGCACGCCGTTGCGTGTCTGACATCAATAGGGACATACACAGACAAATGAGGTGTGGATCTGCTGTGCGATGTGGTGCTGGATCACTGACGTTACGAGCTTTTCTGGTGTGGTCCCTTGAGATCTTGTTAAGATCAATAGCGTCATTAACTCCGTTAAGCACAAGGATATGTCAGCCAAACACCTGGCTGCCACAACAACAACCTTTCAATATGACTGTGACCCCCACCATATCAGCAAAAGGCCTTGCGTTGAGAGGAGGGGAAAAACGACAACTGAAACCTCTGTGTGACTTGACAAGCATCTAGAAGCCACAGAAAAAGGCATTGCGACTGTGGTGTCTGGTGCCTTGGGCTTGGCTGCACTTTTCATTGAACCTCTATTTGCTACTTTTATCTCTAACGTGGGGACTTTATGACACTCCAAGCCAGGCAGTAGCCCTGGTAAAACAATGAATCATAAGCCAACCTATGGTCTGCCTACCACTGACCTTATTAAATCTCACTGGAAAAGGGTATGATTCTATATATATGAATAATGGAGGACTTAACTAAGGATGTCTGACACGGTTGTCGGTAATGCCGATCGTTTGGGTAAATTAACTTATAATTGATGATTCAATGTTTTTTTTTTTTGTTAAAGAATTTATTACTTGGACATTTGTTAATTTATCTTACAGGTTTCATTTTAGTTTATTTCATTGTATTTTTCATGAAGATTAGCATTCTCAGCACTCACTTAGTTTTTACAATATGAAAAAGGTCCTTACCCCAGTAAATTGCTGGTGCTGAAATGGACTGATTTTTGCATTGTGTGAGTAGAACATATCTGGCAACTACATTTTATTTATTAGTCTTTTGGGTTTGGAATATTCCCGAATTCCTCATGTCAAGAGCCCTTGCATATATGTACTAGTTTGTTCATTATTCTTAAATGTTCACAGATTAAGTGCAAACAGGGGTTTTGAGTTTTGATTAACCTGCCATTTGTACCCAGAGGCCTATGAGATACAAACAACTGTCAAGACAGATTTTGACCAATTCTCATAAATGGTTCACTTTTCATTCATTAACTGAGAAAAACTTCAGATGATATGGTGTTTCGATATTTATTATAGTTTTTTCCTAATTGAAAATTGAGTATGTATATGTTTAACTATACCAGAACTGGCCCACAAAAGAGAGAGCTGGACTGTCATGCCATGAAGTTTAAATTGAATCGGTACCACAGTTTGAGCTTTTTCATATTAATTAGATCAAATTGATGGCTTCCTCTCTAAGTATTGGACTGCGAGAGCATCTGCAGTCAGCCATAAAAGGATGCTAGCACCAGTTGCTCTTAATCGAGCTACATACATTAAACAGATTATACCTCTAGGAGACACAGAGCAATGGCAACCCCTGCCCCCCTCCCATCAATAACCCACCAATCGATGTTCCAAGCTTATATGAAAACAATTGGGAGCTTAACCTAGAGCAGGTTTTATATTACTTCACATCAGTGGTCAGCATTAAATGTACTAGACTGTGCTGAGTATTTTACTGAGGAATACGAAACTGTTCAGACTGTGATCCTGTCCAAAGTCTAGCATGGATCGGTTCCCAGTTGAAGCAATCCCTGAATGTAATTCATTTCGCATGTCAGTTAATGCAAAATTGATTCAGTGCATATTGATTGTTACACAATGCCTTTCTTTTATGAATCATGACTGATTGCTTTTCAACTGTCTATTGATTACTGATAAATCTTTCTTTTTTTCTGTGTGCTCAGGCTTTGGGGACAGATAGCCTCCATTGTTACACTTCTAGGAGTAGGTTAAGAGAAAAATTATGACAAAAATCATTCACGGTAGGGATACTATCTTGTCGATGACAAATGTCTTATTCATGTAGCTCGGATGAGCACACAAGAGTGGATACGAAAATAACTTTTTATTCCATCTTCAATCATTAGAAGCCTCTGTTTGATGTGGATAACATGTCCTGAAGGTGAATACAGAATAGCATTTGTCACCCTGGACACGAAACATCTCTCTCTCTCCCTCTCTGTCTGTCTCTATCTGTCTCTCTGGACCAGGTGATTAAGAGGAGAGATTGCGTGAGTGGCTGGGATTGTGTAATTACGTCCAGGGAAGAGTCACTGCGTTGTTTTTTTTATTATTATTTATATATTTTTGTTTGTTGACATTAGGTGATTCATGTGGTCTGAAAATGAAGCCACTGAACTGTGTGATTCCTCTGCCGTTCAGCTGTCACAATAATGATTGCACAACTCAGCTGAATGAAGGTGCTCTCACACACACACTCACACACACTCACACACACACACACATGCGACTGACTGTACCAGTGTGTAGGGACGCATTGATGTCAGGGAGGATGGTGATTCAGACCCTCTGCTGACACTCCTGCAGTCATTAGCGGTTCTCTGTCCGTGCCCACTGCACACAGGGCATCACGCAAACAATCATTTTAATAAAAGAAATGCTCTTCTATAGCATCCGTGCCCCCGCTATCCAGGTCACACGTGACATAGCTAATGCATTCACATAATATTCAAAATAAATGTAGTTGATTATGTCATTTATGACTTGATAGACATGATATAGCTAATGCATTCACATATTAGGTCATTTATCATGATCATTAATCAGTCAATCAATCAGTAATCATTAATCAGTGTTTTATGTGTATTGCCATAGAAGTAATAGTAATTATCTCTCTCGTGTAAAAGGTAAGGATGATGTAATCATTAATATGTCAAGGTGCCGGTACCCCCCGCAGTTCTCCGGGTGATTCCTGTCCAAGACTTAGGTGTCGTAGGTGCTGACCAATCTCAGCCCTGTGAGCTTGGCTTGCATCGTCTCGGCCATGCCTCCTGAACCATGCTTTGAATAATGCCACTTCAGTGGCATTCTGGGCTCTTTTTGGTCAGTGACTTGTCATTCAGCATGAGTTTCAGCCAGACCGACAGGCCAGCCTAGCCAAAAACAAATGCCATTTTGACATGTCTTGTAAAGACCCTCTGAATATGTAGTCCATCCAGTGTCAACCCTGTGTAGAATGTCAATGAGATGTCTTAGGGTAATTTAGCTCTTGTTTAACCAAAAAAAAAATAGTGAGGGCCTGGCAGAAGGTCTGCTGAGATGGCTGTACTTTAAATAATAAAATAGATGTGTTTTATTCAGAAACCTTTTGGTGTTCAGTACTGAGTTAAGTGCTGTAGTCTGGGTTCTTACCTTGCCAGCTCTATGGAGAAAACACCTCTGGGGTGTTATGGATCATAATGGATTCCAGTCTGTCACAATCCCAGCTTTTTTTTATTTTCTTCGTCTACTTTTCCTCCTCTCTTCCTCCTTCTTCCTCTTCTTCTTTTTATTCTTCTTCTGCTTCATCTGCTTCCTCTTCTTCTACTTCCTCTCCTGAGCTCTTTTCTGGAGATGAGTCATCAGTTTGAGTTGAGGCCGAGCAAGCACGAGAGTGATTCAGCTGATGGAGCTGTTACGCTCCGCCGGCATCCGCCATCTTGTCTGTCTCTCTACCCCCAGTGCCAACCTTGTTGATCTCCCCTCCATCCTTCCTTCCTACCCATCCATCCATCCATCCATCTACACCTTCACCACCTCCACAACTCCGCCCGCTGTCCCACACACGCCACCCGGTCCATAGGTGTCCTATGTGAAGGCTATTGACATCTGGATGGCCGTGTGCCTGCTGTTCGTGTTCTCTGCCCTGCTCGAGTACGCCGCCGTCAACTTCATCGCCCGACAGCACAAGGAGCTGCTCCGCTTCCAGAGGAGGAGAAGACACCTCAAGGTGAACCATCACCTCACACACACGTACACACACATACACACACACACGCACGCATGCACACACACAATGTCCCTGACAAACACCTCTCTCCCTGCTCTCCTTGCTCTCCTCTCTCTTGCTTTTTCTCTGCTTCCCCAGACATCATGTAAGCTCAGAGATACTCTTAAATATTCAAGAAGGTTAAATATTCAGTGGAGTGAAAAACTCAGTGGGCTTTCATGTTCCTCTGTTTGCGTTTAGTGGTTACTAAACACACAGAGGGTGAATATTTCAGCAGCGGGGGGCGACTCGGGGGAAGGTCTCGTCTGAAGCCGTGCCGCTTAATCAAGTTTACAGAGTGATTGGTGGCCAAGAACTTCTCTGTGAGAGGTTTTTGCCGAAGACCACCATCCGCTCTCACGCACTGTATTTGAACTTTAACCTTGACCCCACTCTTCCGGCACTCCCTCCCTACCTCAATAACTATGTTTACAGGCGTGTTGGGGCTGTAACATTGCCAAAGGCTCTTAAGTGTCAAATCAATGCCTGTTATAGGGCCAGTGAGCCTCAAATCAATTGTGAGTCATAACACCAAACTGGAAGGCAACAGCCACCCTGAAGTGATAATAGGACCTCATCCATAACTGAACCTGCCATGGTATTGACTGAGATAAAGCATCAGGGCAGTATAAATGAAGGTACTGGATATGAATGCATTGCATGTCTAAAAGATAAATAGACATTGAGGGGAAAAGAGAGAGAGGAGCAGAGGAGCAGAGAAGGAGGTAGTGGAGGACTGTTCACCGTTCACAAACATGTTGTGTAAACTCCTGGTGAGATGCTGCGTGTGCTTCCTGGGAGGTGTGTGTGTGTACAGTCATTCGAAGAGTATAATAAACTCCGAATCAATCTGAAATCCTATTGTCCTAATCTCCCCAGGGGCTGTGTGTAATAGGTGTGTCTAGATTAGTCCTGGTAAATCCTGCATATGGGATGACATCCATGCTTACTGCCATGTGGTTTTGAAGCAGGAGAGTGGGGCTCAAATCCCTCTGTGCTTGTAGGCCATGACCTCATCTCCCCTCCAGTGCTGTCGAGATTCCAGATGATGTACAAGATATGTAGTATGAACGAGATATGATAAAATATTAGTCTGAAGTTTTTTGCAGAAATGCAGACTAATCCCTTTTTGTCTGGGAAAGAGAGAGAGAGAGGGGAGGGAACAACAATCTCCTCAGGGAACGAATGTGAAAGAGTCATGCAGCGTTGGCATTCCTGTCATGTTCACTTCTTTTCTTGGGTGTGTGTGTTTCTGTGTGTGCGTCTGTGTGTGTGTGTGTGTGTATGTGTGTGAGTGTTTAATGTTCTCTTTTTGACTTACTGACCACTCATGCTGAAATCTTAACATGCTGCCAGGCTTCCAGTTTTCTACTTCATCCTACAAAACACACACACGAAAGGAACAATATATACAGTATATACGAATATATATTTATATAACATGACAAATATTCCTGGCTACATGTAACAGGCTACACATAGCTTATCCCCAATAGTGTAGTACCAACCATTGGATTCCTCATCCATGCTCACAGTCGCAGTGCTACAGCTCAGTAATGAGCCTCACAGGCCCCGGTGATTCACAGCAGTGGTACAGTCCTCCATTATGACTCTCCCGGGCTATCAGTCAGTGGTACATTCCTCCATTACGGCTCTGAGGGGCTATCATTCAGCCCAAATGCTGCAGCGGAGAGCTGTCACGTCCCTGCACCACACAATAAAACAAACCTCGAGCACTAGCGCTGCTGCGGCCATCGACCGCCTCTGACCGCCTGGATCAGCTCCCCTCCTCAGAGGACTGATGCTCCTGGGCAGCAGAGAAAGGAGTCCCCCTACTGGCCACTAGTGGGACATGGAGGAGGAGGCAAAAGGGACAACAGAGAGAGATTGCAAGACAAAGAGAGGGAGAGAGGAAGAGCTATTTAGACAGGAAAGGAGAGAGAGAGAGAGACTGGAAGATAAAGAAAAAGAGAGGAGAGAGACTGCAAGAGAAACGGAGAGAGAGGGGGAAGAGCTAGTTAGCCAGGAAAGAGAGAGAGAGAGAGAGAGAGGGGAAGAGATAGTTAGACAGGACAAGAAGAGAGAGGTGGTGAGGACATGTTACTACCGGGGGAGGGGACAGAGACTGATTTAGTGAGAGGAGTAGTGACAGAAGACTGGGTAGAGAGAGAGAGAGATGGAGAGAAAGATGTTAGATGAAAAAAAGGAAATAAGCCTGTGGGAAGCAAAGCTATGCAGCGCTATCTTTAGCCAAACAGTCTGGAATCAGTCAAGATGTGAACATTCATGATAATATAACAAAATCTGACGTTATTGTGCTTACCAATAAGTCTATTAAATTAATGTGTATTTGACCACAGTTACACAATCAGTATTAGTATGCGCTGTTGGACATCGATACGCTCACTTGGTCAAAAGACCATCTAAAATGTAATGAATAATTCCTCAAATGTGAGGGCAAAAAATCATCTGGCAAAAACACAAATGATAATGTGAAAAAAAACACAAAAACAGAATTTCCCCCTCACTCCCTCTCTCTCTCTACGACCCACTCTCTCTCTCTCTTTCCCTCTCTCTCTCTGACCCACTCTCTCTCTCTCTCCCTCTCTCTCTGACCCACTCTCTCTCTCTTTCCCTCTCTAGCTAATGTCTGCTAATGTTAATGTCCTGGGCTTTAATTGCCTGTGTGCTGGGGGTCAGGGTGACTGCTGGAAGGGAAAGGCTTGTTTTAGACACACCATGGGACTGAGGCTGGAGCAGCTGTGATGTGCTTTGCTGTGCTTTGCTGTGCTGTGCTGTGCTGTGCTGTGCTGTGCTATGCTGTGCCGTGCTGTGCCGTGCTGTGCTGTGCTGTGCTGTGCTGTGCTGCTGCTATCCCCAGCTATGCTCTGATAACCCAGGAGAAGGCGAGATGAGGGCTCTCTTCAGTCCCGCCACATCTCCCCCTGCCCGGCCAGGCCCGGCCGCCATCTCACAGTCACTGACAAGAGCTTATTAGGGAGCTCCTGATTGATCCGCAGTAATCAGTTCATGACGGATGATCAGTGCTTAAGGAGAGTCAGTCGCCAGGGACGGTCTTGTCTCTCCGTCCGTCTCCCTATCTCCCTTTCCCTCCCTCTCTTTCTCTCTCTCTCTCTCTCTCTCGCTCTCTCTTGCTCTCTTTCTCTCTCTGACCATCTCCACTCTCCTCCACCTACCCTCCAGCTGCAGATGTTGACTAGCTCCGTGTAAGCAGAGGAGATAAGAATTGAGGATTATCAATGTAAATAAGCCCAGAGAGCGATAACTGAGTCACACCGTGTGGAGGGAGGCAGGCTTGTGAGGTGGATGAAAGCGTGGCAGTGTGAGGCTCCGTCAGTGTGGTTCTCTGCTTTGTTTGTCAAGTCACCTTGTTCTCTTTTACCGATCGGCGATTCAGATATGTGTACGGGCTCATGTGGACTTTGGAGAGCATGCCTCTGCGTGTGTGTGTGTGTGTGTGTGTGTGTGTGTGTGTGTGTGTGTGTGTTTGCAGTGTGTAGATTTCTGTGTGACTGTCAGGTTTGATTGGACTACATGATCGCACACGCAACTGTGTTTGCATTTAATTCATGCTCTTTCTGAGTTCTGAGTTCTGAGTTTTAAGAGACAGTCTTGTACATTGCCAGACATATTTAGATTTTTCCCCCACTCTGCTTTTAGCATTATAGAGTCTCATCATCCTTAGCTGATGGAATTTCACAGTGATAATATCACTGACCAACCACACTATAACACAAACCTCAACAGTAATGACGATATTTAAAGATGACATGCACCCAGAATCCCAAGGCACCAAACTCTAAACATGAAAAAAAAAACACAATACACAAACTGTAATCCATCTGAAGCTGTTTTTGAATGTAAATAGAAAAATGCCCCAACTCGACCTCCATTAGAGTCTCTTTCAGTCAGACATTAATCATATCATATGGTCAAAGTAAGAGATATAAATGCATCAATCAGGAGAGAATGGAGTGATGGATGAGGCCGTTCAGAGGTGCTGGCTGTCGCGCGAGACAGCGCCTCTCTGACTTGCAAATGCAGGAGTGCGCTGCATTCTGATGCCTAGCCCCTAAATTACCTCCCTCCTCACCCAAACACACACAAATGAAAACACAAGTGAATATCATCTACACTGAGCACCCACATTCACACTCACACATACATATGCATGCTTTATGCTTCACTTTCTCTTTCTCCCCCCAAACACATACCCTGGTTCCACAAAGTATTCCAGGGCAAACAAACTGGATCCTGATCCCCCCCTCCAATTTCAGACCTATGTCTAAGCTTCCATGTTTATCCATAACATACCAACAGCCTGAAGTGAAGAACCTTGGGGTGTTTTTTACTCAAAATGAATATTTGACAGACAAATTACCTCTGTGGTTAGTGCCTCATTTTGCCAAATCAGAACAATAGCTGGTGCAGAATTTCCTGTCCCCTTAAGATTGTGAGAAGTTGGTCCAAATATTTTTATATCTTTCAGACATGACCATTTTAATGCACTGTTTTTTTTAGGTATTAGCCAAGCATCACTTCATAAACTACAAGTCATCCAAAATACTGAAGTTAGAGTTTTAGCAAGGACCCAGAAGTTTGATCATATCACACCCACTTTAGCTACACTACATTGGTTCCCAGTAATATTAGGATTGGTTTTAAGATTGTATTATTTCTTTTGGCTATGAATGGTCTAGTTCCAGCCTACATTTCTTTTAAAACTGGACTTCCCTCCATTGGTGTTGTGCTCTCTTTAGTGCATTTTTAGTCCAGGTTGTTTTTTTATTCGTGCTCTTAGGTCAGTCTGAGGTTGCTCTAGGGTTTTTGGTCAAGTCTACTCCTAATTTTAACTTGTTGGTCTTTTATTGTGTTTTACTCATTCATTTGGTTTCCATTTTTATGCTTTTATTTATGACTTTTTTATTTTATGTATGTATTACCCATTTACCTTTTATTACTTTAGATTTTGCTTGCTTATCTGTCTTCTTTGTTTTTATTCCTTGCATATACATCACTTTTAATTTAGCTTTTTAATTTAGGTTTTTAGTGTTTAATTTTTATGCTATTTTGTCTTTTATTTGTTATTCATTTCCTTTTTTATTCTTTAATTTATTATTCATCTATTGACCTCGACTAGAAAGCTCTTTGGTACAACGCCTGTTGTTTTTAAATGTGCTATACAAATAAAGTTGACTTGCCTGGAATTGACTAACTATTTTCATCATTTGTACACAAATGTATGGGCAGACCACACATCCACACACACGTTTGTCTTTCACACACACACACATGCAAGGCTGCATTAGAGTAGGGTTTTTAATTAGGGAGGCTGGTAATGAATCAGGCGGTGTGTGTGAGTGTGTGTGTGTGTGTGTGTGTGTGTGTGTGTGTGTGTGTGTGTGTGTGTGTGTGTGTGTGTGTGTGTGTGTGTGTGTGTGTGTGTGAGGGAGACGCAGGGAGGACGCGACACCACAGCTCGGCACCTCTTTAGCACTTCTGCTCACGTCGCCGAGACGCCACATTAATCTCATGCCGGCATGAATAAAGTGGAGCATCCTTAACACACACACACACACACTATGCTGGCCTGTTTCACTGTAGGACAACGAAAGGTCGTAGTACCCAGCATCATACAACTACACGCAGAGAAATGAAAAAAAGACACAAGATGAACTCCCCGCCCACTTCTCTCCCAATCACACACACACACAAACACACACACACACACACATGCATACATCTCCCCACCCCCTTTTTCCTACACCATCCTTATATGTTCCTCCATTCAGCTTTCCGCACACATTAACAGTTATAAATGGGATGGCACAAAGACAAGGACAGAAAGAGGACAAAGTGTCTAAAAATGGATGCCTTGCAAAGGAAAATGGCCGGTCCTTTAGAATCAAAGCCGGCTCCCTCTCTTCCCCCACCCTCAAGCCATTTTCATTTCCTATCGTGGGCGAGTCACGTTAAATGTTTTCACCTTAAATTTTAAGGCCAGTGTTAAGAGAAGATAAAGATCCCTGTTCCAATTCCATTTTCAGGGGTACGGGTGGAGGGTTGGGGGGAGCAGCAGTAGAAGCCATCATTAAAGTGAAATCTCCGTCGCCACTGAAATGCAATTAACTGCGGCTTTCAGTTTGGCCCATTTAGGTTTGACATTAAGATGGGAAATCGAATATAGCATCTGCTGAATCTCAGAAAGCTGGCTCTGTTCAAAGCAACAAGGTCACTTCATTAAACGGCCCCACGTGAAGAACACTGACCTCAGTGTTTGACAATGCTTCTCTATGTGCGTCGCACCTTGGGGGTCAATAATGAATTCATGCAAACACGTGTAATCCATACGCACACACGCGGCTTAGATAATACGGTCAATAGATCAAGCAGGTTGCATTCTGGGAATGGATATTGGAACAGGGGTGGTGGAAGAGGGGGGGGGGTTGAAGTCGGTCAGTGGGTGTAAATGCTTTGTATACTGACCTGAGATTTTTACATTATATAGGGTGAGTATAAAGGTGTGTGTGTGTGTTTGTGTGTGTGTGTTGTGGAGGACTGGCTTTGCACAAGTCTTTCGGGACAGCTTTGTACTTCTAGACTGTAGCTGCAAGTAAAGTAATAGCAATGGGAGAAAGAGAGAAGGTGGTGGTTGAATGCTTGAAATGCTGCAGTTAGAGCTCAGTAATAATATCAGACTCCCTCCATTTGGTCGGTGTGCCTCGACAAAGCCAAGGCCAGGGGAGGCTCTCAAGGAAATTGTTTTGTGGGGCCGACTGGACCAAAATTGTACATAAGGGGACTTGCACTCTCACAAATTAAAGGGGTGTTGGGCTGTGCTGTTCTCCATCCCTGGGGGCAGGAGTAGGTAGAGGATGGAGGGGTGATTGCTCCAGACCTAACTGAGGTATTGAGGGCCGAGAGCAAAGGAAGGTTGTAAAGTGTGTGGACATTTAGCAGTGATTCCAGGAGATTGCATTGGATGCTGTGGGCAGGTGAGCAAAGGTGGATGAACAGCTTGAATGTTAATAACACATTAGCGTTTGTATAAAGGGCTCTGTCACGGCGAACAGGCTGTCCATTTGGGCTTACTTCCCAGAAAGCAAAGTAGTCTGGCCTGGTGCAGGCCTTGATCGGGTGCAGACCCTGAATTAGTGCCTACCTGGGTTGCAGGGGAAGGCTTTTCAGATAGTCAGACTAGAATTGTCCGCAGTTCAGGTGTTAGGACAGGGGGTTGTCCTTTATTACCTTTATATTTAGTGTCCTTTATATTCAATATTCATTACAGAGATGGTACGGAAAAAACTCAGTAGGATGGGCATAGATTTGTGGATGAGTGATGTACAAATAGTACAAATAGATTGGTTGATATAGAATCAGATATACTTGTAAGTGTACTGCTGAGATTAGCTAACGGTGTATTAGCAGGAAGCTATGTGGATTCAGAGATGCTAATACCATACACTCCTTGTGTAAAACAGCTGTCATCAGAAATCTCAGGAAGTAAGAAGTGTGCAAGAAACATCAATGTGCCTGTAAACGTGAGAAATGACTATAATAAAATGATATGGCTATAATTCCTCCTTGTTATGGCTTTTGTACCAAAACCACGACTTTACATGTTTTGGTCATTATCTGATATCTGAAAAAAATGCTATATACATATACTGACTGGCTGCTTGTGTTATCTTGTAGGAGGATGAAGCTGGAGAGGGTCGCTTTAGCTTCGCTGCCTATGGCATGGGGCCCACCTGTCTGCAGGCCAAAGATGGCATGGCCATCAAGGGCAACAATAACAACGCGCCGGCCTCCAACAACCCGCCAGAGAAGACCGTAGAGGAGATGCGCAAGCTTTTCATAGGTCGGGCCAAGCGAATCGACACGGTGTCACGTGTGGCCTTCCCCTTGGTCTTCCTCATTTTTAACATTTTCTACTGGATCACCTACAAGATCATTCGCGTCGAAGATGTCCATAAGTAGTAAAGGGAAGGACGGGCAGAGAGGAGACGGTGAAAAGAGATAGAGATGGAAGAAAAGAAGAAGAAGAAGAAGAAAAACATGGCCAACGTGCCCCCACCACATTTTCACGCCACTCCCATCTTTCCTGCTCTTCCTCTTCCTCTACTCCACCAATGGCTTTCGATGGCGGCCCTTTCAGCAGAGGTATTTCCCTATTTTCTTCTTCTTTTTTTTTTAATCCTACTCCGCCCCTGTCCCCCTCTCCTGAATAACCGGACCTGTGCAATAGCAATGCAGTCAAATGCATGATATCATGAATGTGGCAATATATTTACTGAAAAAAAATAAAGAAAAGAAAATACAAGCGACTGAGTAAACAGACCTTTGCAAATACATCAGAGACCCAATGAACCGAACGCTGAAAAACTCCTCCAAGGAGCATGATGTTCATTGCGAGACGATATTTTTTTTTGCAACTGGAAGACATACTCTGCATTATAAGAACTGAAGTGGGAGTCATGCAGCACTGTAATATACCACATATCTATGTTTAAAAAGACAAGACAAAAACGAATTTCTTCCAGGAAAAGTCTGCTGGGATTAGAGGGGTTTCGAAGGTTCTGAGGTAGTCTGGTGCTTCCATTAAAGAAACGATGCAAGGACCACTGTGTCCTCCTACTGCTCAAGCTACAATATGTGTATTGCAAGCACTTGTCAAAGCTTTCCCTGAATCTTGGATGCCACGAGGAGGACTCCACATCTATATACATGACGGGGACATGACTCGTGCACGTGGAGAAGAATACTGTTTATACAAGCTGTGTTCCTTTATCTCTCCTTTACGTTTCTGCTCGATGACATATTAGTATTGATTTATGTGCCAAGTGAACATCATTTTGCTGTAATACTTTAATACTATTTTTTTTTTTTTTGCTCAACTTCTTGGAGTTGACGGAAGAGAAAAAGAATATATACTCCTTACGCGACATTCCTTCATTGTTACATTGATTTGTTCATATGCCTATTTTTTTGACGGATTTCGTATTTACAAAAAAGAGAAAAAAAAGGACGAAAAACATATATATGTATGGTGAAATTCATATTAAATCATTGATTACAATTCTGAGGGAAATAATAAAAAAAAAACTGTTGCTCCCCACTGGTTCTGCAATGAGCTCCATTGGTAACCTTTTATGTGCTGCTCATGTCAACAGTTCAAGAGCCTGTCACTCACTGGGGGAAGAGACAAGGGGAGAACGAGAAGCGAGTGATCTTTCCAAAAGGTCGAGTTCCACCCTTTATTTAACCCCCCTGTCATTGAATACATTACATTAATGTACAGTCGCCGGACAACAACCTGTCAATGTCAATGTCATTTTCTTTTTCTTTTTTAAACTTGATTACAGAGCAACTGAGCCAGTGTTGGAAAACAGTAGTCCTCAGAACTGAATTTCTCTCTAAGAAATTAAAAAGTGCATTGATAAAAGTGCACTGAAGCCGGACTTAAACCGACTTAAACTACTACATCAGTCAACACACAATTCTCAACCAATGGCATAGAGGGAGAGAACACACATCCCACAATTCATTGCTTTTATGTATTTTTTTCACCAGGCTTCTCTATGCAAATAATATATATGCAATTATTTTAAGCTTTGCCATACTGTTGATCTCAAAAGGGGTCTTTTGGATTTATGTGCCATCAAGTTTTAATCTGAAACATCCGAGCACTTGTAGGAGCAGGGAGGCCTTTGAAGGTTTGGTTTTATGCCTCACGTGCATAATTATGCCAACTCATTTGATCCTCAAAGAGTAGCATTTATTATCAGAAGTCACTTTTTAAGACACTTCAGTTAAACTATGCATGGTGAATATTTGTTTTGTTATTTATTTTTTTTGTAGCCGTCTGTGTTGGTTGAAGTTCAAAATCGGACCCAACCACCTTATGCATGGATTACCTCATTGTTTACAGGTTGTTTACTTAAAGAGAAAAACAGCGGCAATTGATTTTATAATTTATTCAGTTCAAAAGATTTTAAAGGATGTTGTCTCAGCCAACTTCTTTTCATTTTTTTCTTTCATTTTTTAAGAGTAACTATTGTTCTCTTCAAGTATCCCTCTTTGATTTTTGACTGCATCTTCTTGATCTACTTGGAGACTGATTTTCGTTTGGAATTACATTAAGTATTTCAGGTAGCATCGTAGCGTGTTGGTACTCATGGGACCATTTTAGTGCAATATCATTACTTGCCCATTTTGAGTCATGTTTTGTTGCCCAGTTGGTTTATTTTAAAAACCAAAGAATCACTTTGCTGTTTTCATTGCCTTGATGGGAGATCCTTTTCAACTATGCTCAATATGTTCAATTTCTGAGGCTTAACTTACTTTGCATCTAAGTCCATAAATCTCTATATTTCATCCAAACAAAAACAAACATTCTTTCACGTGTATGGGGAATAGTGCATTTACAACAAAAACATAATCGTATAACTCCTTCCTAAAAAATAGACCTTCAATGATACTCCTCTTCATTTTATTTGAACATTTTCAACATGATCAAATGTAAAGTTATCATGAAGTAATTGTAACTAAGTTGTGTCCAATAACATGAAGTGAATATCAAATTCGAAGGGCTGTTTTATACTAGCATTTCACATCTCATGACAATACCAAACTCTCTGTCATTGAGCCTTGATCAGCTCAGTATGTTAACTTAACATGCATAAAGAATTTGGATTATAAAGTTGGTTACTCATTCTAAAGTTGACAGGATCAGGAAAGCTGCATTTGCCCAAATTCAGTTTGACCATACTCAACATCATTCAAATTATCAGGTAGCATTAGTATACGCCAGGGCAGTACAATGTTAGTGCAAAGTGAAGCAATATTGAGGGTCCCGGGTTTTATGTGCTTTGAGGTAAAAGGCTTTGAAAAACAGAAATTCAACAATTACATGTTCCATCATTACATCCACCTGATTTCATTTCATCCCTGAGATGAACTGTTCTTCATCTACGCTAGAATAGGCTATGTTGTTTCTGTTTTAAAAGGAGATGCTTGAAAACAAAAAATCATATCACCAGAGTCCATAGGGGTCCAAGACAAACAGGGGTTATATTCCCAAACAGCAAGGCTGACGCTGTGTACCAGAGTTGATCTTACACCACTGCTTCTTTGATAAGTATTGCTTGTCACATGTGACATGATCGGCCTGCTAGAATGCCCATTGGATTACCATGGCAACACTGGTTACACTCTTCTCGCCCCTTAAAGGTTCAAGTTCATTGTTCCTATAGCAACCTAATGTTGGATTAAGATCAGAGGAACTGTATCATATGCAATTTTGGAGGCTAAATTTTGGAGGCATAATAAATACTTCTAATTGTCAATTAAATGTCTGCACCAGTTCTTTAAATAATGAATTTATTAGGCATGTTTTGTGTTCCGATTTTTACTCCATTATTTCTGTTGTTTTTCTTATGAACTATCTAAGCAATTGTGAGTGAACTCAAAGACAGGCATGGTCATTCTTGAACCTCTGTGAGTGATTCAAAGGGAAAGTTTTATTTTTGCACAAGTTGGTATGGCCTTAATTTTGGTTTACATGCTTATTTTGTGTGGGTTGGCACCAAGTGCACATCTTAATTTGCTAATTCTCATATTCCAAGAGTGCACTTCAAGGCAGGCAAAAAGTTTAGCAAAATCCTTTTTATTTTTTATTTCTAAATCTAAAACACTGAATATTTTGCATGGATATAAATACAATGGCAGATATTTTTGGCTTGTACAGAAATGTGAGCAATTTGATGAAAAAATGGAATGTATAATTTCTGCTGTATCTGTATATAACAAAATATTTATTGAACTATGTCATTAATGCTAATTCTAATTCTACTATTAAAGGTTTTCTGAACAAAAAATCTCCTATTTGTTTCTGAACATTGTTAAGGTTGATGAAGCTGGACCATTGTTTACTGTTACTCTTCTCAAGGATCTATGTAATCATAAAATATTAAAAGTTTAAAAAAAAGGAAAGAAAAAACTACTGCCCTAAATTGTATTCCTTCAAAGATAAACAACATATTGGATGAATCATGGATAAAAAGTTTTATTTTGTGTTCCGTCAGAATGTGGTGTTCAATATACATGTGTATGAATGTGCAGAGTGCTACGTTGTATAGAAAATCAAACTGTCTTTGTCAAGTACATTCACTGTTTTTTTGTATTATTTTCTGATTAAACACTACATTGGAGAAACAGAATAAAGAGTGAAGCGCGTACTGGGATAAATTCACTGTTGGAGCTATAGGAAGGCATCTGAAACGGTGCTGAGAGGATCAGAAAGATGACAGTTAGGACATGTTCAAACTTGGCCATGAAATGTAACCGGACAGGTTCACATGATTGAGTAGGCCTTGACGTTGACATAACGAGTGATTTGTGATGATTTCTGTCATTTACATCATCCATGTCATAGATAACTCGCTTAGTTCAATCACATTCAAGTAGATCTGAACAACAACAACAACAACAACAACAAAACAGGACTGCACCAAAAACATTTCTATTTTTTTTATTTTGTTTCAAATACCTCTTCTGCCATTTTAATATTTCAGCGAGGTAGAAGGACGATGGAAGCTGGGGGATTTGGGCCGATTACCTAAAAGCAGGAAAGGCTTGAACCATATGTTTTAATAAGTGTTTATGGAATCCAGAAAGCCCTCCCGACTCAGGCTGTTGTCTCAGCTTGGCTTCTGGCCACTGGAGTGTTCATACATATTTTGGTCACATCGTCATCAGTTTTTGAGCAATGCACCGAATGCAGTGAACACTTCAATTAAGGTCCTTGGCCTGTTCTGCTGCTGCTGCTGTTGATCTCTATCTGCATTATTTTGTTGGTTTGATTTCGGTCTGCTTTGATTGAGTTTAACCTCTTGGTTTTAACAAAAATGCTGACCGCATTCCTTGTTAGGCACAGTATTTTCAGTATAAATACAGTATATAGGATTTCTGATGAGGATGTTCAATATATTCCAGGAGCTGCATCTTTGTTTTGGACTGTCGACTGATGATGTAGTTTTATTAAGGTGTGGTTATATTTTTTGCCAGAAAAAAAAAAAAACGACACAAAAAATGTAAATAATAACATAACTGCATCTAAAGGATAATGTAAGTCATGACTCAAACTCATGGGGTGGTATCTCAAATGTTTTATTGTTTACACCAAGGATTGGTATTGACATCTTTGTCTTTGTAATAACCATTCAATGGTTGATAGAGGTTTCTTTTCTATGCATTTGTTATGTGGGATGTCCAAATTATACAAGGGGTCTCTGACCCACAAAGGACTAACTGAATCAATTTTCCTCTTCCTCTCTCTGTCCTCCACGCTTCTCCCCCTTCTTGGGTGGAAGTGTGTAGTTTATACTCTCCCCCTCTAAACACAACCCTACGCACACACACTCACAAGCACTCACAAGCACACACACACACACACACACACACACACACACACACACACACAACCACCCGGTCCACTGGATGTACGCTACAGTGGGACAATAATGGCACTGCAGCGGACAAGGAAAACCACCTCGGGGGCCGGAGTCAGTGAGACATGAAGGCTCTGACAGACTGAAATATGCTTCCCACAGTATGAAGTACAAATCCTCTCCTCCCCTTTTTCATCCCTTCCGCCTTAATGTGTATCCCACAGACGCCTCTGATGCTAGACAGTCAATAATTGGCTCCAGACAAAAAGTTAAGAACGCCACAGTGTTTGCATGGTTACAAACGCACAGAGTGTGAAGGTGACAGAGATACAATACATAAATGTCTGTGCTCTCTCTCTCTCTCACTCTGTCTCTCGCTCTCCGATTCCTCTTTTAGTCTGTCTCTTATTCTTCCCTTTCCCGCTCAGTACCTGAAAGCATCTGGAGTACAGACAACGAACTAGTCCATGAAAAGGCAGAGATCACCAGTGCATCTTTCCTTCCCACAATCTCACAATTTTCTGCTTTCTCCCCCCATTCTTCCCCATCTCTGCTGTGTTGCAGACTCGTTGGGCCGTGGGCTTTTTTAGTGGGGATTGTCCAGCTGGGGGGCCGTCTGCTCTGTGGGCAGATGCCAGCTGTACCAGGACATCTTGAGCCAATGTGGGTCACGGGTTGCAGGCCTAAAATACACGAGCGCAACCAAGGAGAGCAGCCCGACCCGACACATGAATACCAATGCAGAGCCACCTGCTGACTGAGAAAGAAAAAAATACTAACGCCCCCCCAGCCCAATCCGAAAAGCTGGCACCATCCTCAAATGTATTCAGATTTCTTAATCCCATTCCTTAGCTGCCTCAGCTCCCCAAGGGGATAGTATCCTCACGTTGCGAATAGGAAATGAGCCACAGATTATCTGGCTCACTTCATAGGTGCATAATAATATTGTGCTGCAATGAATTCTGCCATAGTGACTCGTGCAATGTGATGATTACTGAAGGATTATTTTCAGGTTTTTATCACATTACTAAATTGATTATGTAATGCTAAATTCAAGTGTATAAATTATTTCATGTCAATTATTAAATCACCAACATAATATGCATATTATTCATAATTCATGGTATTTATTCTATTTGGGTTCATGGTATTTGGGCAACATTTTGGTGAGTGTCAATTAAGGCCAGACCTGTGGTCAAAATGGATGCAACTTTCTCTTCTTAGAAGAGCCTGTTTTCTGACTTCATTAGAATACTGCCATCACACCAAAAACACACACACACACACACACATATAAACACTGGGCATTGTGTATGGACAGACACCATTAGAGGACTGAGCAGGATATTCCTAGCACGTGCATGAAGTTCAATCTTTGAGGCAGCTTGGTGCCTCTGTCGTTGAGGAGCTGACAGGCTACAGCATAGAAAAACCAGCGCAACAGAATTCATATTTACAGAAGAGATGACAAGCTTACCATATGCTGTGACCCATGTAACCTTTTTGGGCTGTCTTCAGTCATGTTTATCCTGTCATGGGAGACCACGTCGTCCCAGTGTTGAAGTTTCAGGTGATGATTATTGGATCACTGAGAACAAGCAAGTGTTTGAGACGTTTCACTTTTAATGCCAGCTGGCTTAACCTTTGCTCAAGTACCCCTCTACCTTTAATGCCGCTTTAAGAGGATAATAGGTTTGCGTGCGTCTTAGACCCAAAACCCTAAAGTGTGTTATTGGTGGAAAGTTCGAAATGTAAAGTTAGCTGAGCAGCTATAGTGAATGCAGTTGGATAGGCCTTCACAAACTTTAAGTTCTTAAGTATATGGTGAATGGACATAGCTAAACCTTAACGTTCTATCTAAAGTATGTGGTTTCAAAACCGCTGTAAACTTCAACTATGCACTTCACCACCAATGCAGCACGGTCAATATTGAAAAACCTTAACCCCAAACTCTCTATTAAAACACCAACAACTCCTAACTGCCCTTGCAGGACAGACACACATAATTAATATATATATATATATATATATAAAGTCTTCCTCCTGTAAAGAACTGGGGTCCACAAGACAGAATAAAATATTATACCAAGTTTATTTGTTCTCTCGACAGTGGAGTTGTTTGAAGTGCAACAGTTAAAAGGCAAACAGGGTTTCTCTGTCTTCCCCATGCTAAAGAGTCATCTGTACACAACCATGATCCAACTTGGCAATAATTCCAAATAAAACCATACCTGCATTTAACCTGAAAGCGGGTGCTAGCAATACACAGTAAAAACACGTTCCTTTAAGAAACAAGGAGAGAACGCTAAAAACCAGACTCTCGATTTCTTGTGTCATCTTTTTTTTTTCTTCCTTTTTCCCCAATTCAAGTAATTTCTTTTCTTCCATATTCTTAGATTTTTTTTCCTCTACAACAAATTCAAGTTCTGAATGAAAAGTAAAAGACAGTATTTCAGAGTCCAGGTGAAACTGGGATTGACGCACTCCACCTACTAGATAGGCGAACAAAAGCAGAGATGGGAGACCGGGAGGGAGGGTCAAGGTAGGGTACTGTGTGGGGGTGAGTGGGATTCCATGTCAAATAGCAAGACCTGCATCAGTAGTAGCTGTGAAGTGGGGGAAGGAGGTTGGCCGGGTGGGGGGGAAGGAGGTTGGCCGGGTGGGGTGGGGGGTGGGGGGGGCTTTTGAGGTTCGGCTCACTGACGCGGAGCAGAGAATCGTCCCTCGTTGGGTCCACTTCCTCGTCCCCCACCGAAGCTAGGCTTCTGGGTCATACCACCACGGCCCATTGGCCCTCGGGGGCCCCCAAGCTTGTCTCGGGGTCCCCCAGGGCCTCGCGGGCGGATGTCTCGTCGCTCTCCTTCGCGTGCGGACCTAGTCTTCTTCTCCTCCACGTTCAGACGGACGTCACCTCGGAACTTAATGGGCTAGAGGGGAGGAAAAAAAAAAAAAAAAAAAAAAAGGTAGAGCATGAAATTACACCACCACAACCATCAATACTTCTACTCACATTACAACAACGACTTCCTCTGCAGGAATTACATCCGTTCGGCTGACTCAAGGCATTGCATTACTTCCAGTGATACTACTACATCCACTATCAGCCCCTACATTTGGAGTCTGACATAACAGTCTGAAGCTAATGACATGAGCCGCTAGGTTTAAACATCCTCTTAAAATAAAATATTTGTCAAACTCGCATGGGTTCAGAATTCCCTTTGGGCTTCCCGCAGGCCCTGTAAGAGGAGTTCGGCCTGTGAATCACCAACTCGTTTGGCAAGTAACCAGTAGTCTCAAGTCTTAAATGATTAAGTCTCGAGTCAATGACCAAGTCAAGGCAGAGAAGTCTCAATCAAGTCCCAAGTCACGGATGACCAAATCCAAAGTCCATGTGCTTAACCTCATGGTTCAAGTCCTAATCAATCAGTCTTCAACTAAATGAACGCTGTTGCATTTTTGCCTGCAGAGAAACAGTTCTTGTACTAAATTAACACAAATAGTGAATGCCTTTTTAAATGTTCAAATAAACTTAAGAAATGAAAGGCCTCATCAAACATCACATTTTCCAACTTAAGGCAGTTAACTTCGATTTAGATTTTTTTTTTCTTCTTCTTTAAATTTCAATCCTATTTTGTCTAACTACAATTGGTTTTGGATCAGAACATGGCATCGGCCATGTTGGGTCAGGCCTGATTTCACGCCCCAACATCAGAACATCTAAAAAAAATGATATAGTTCCATATTCACTGTTTAAACCATTACTGCAGTTTGTGGCAGAAGTGACACCCTGGCAATCATTCCACACAAAGGCATACCTGGGAGATAGCAATACAAAGTAAACAATTTCCTTTGATCAACTAAAATAAAAATCAGGATTTAGATTTCTTGTAATCTTCTCCCCCCCCACCCCCATCAAGTGCCCTGTGCGCCCTTACCCGGCTGTTCAGGATTTTCTGCACAGGCTCCGAGTCGTCAAACACCACAAAGCCGAAGTTGGGCAGCTTTCCTCCACTGTTGATCCTCAGCTCCAGCACGGTGCCATACTCTACAGGGCACAAAGGTCAATTAGTCAGTTAAATTGATCCGGTTTCAGGTCACACACTAAACAGACAGGGAGCACGAAACACACACAGCACTTGGCCTAAACAGACTTTGTAGACATTTGACCATTATATCTGTAGCAGTAGTTGGAATAATAACAGTAGAATCAGTAATAATAATAAAAATAATAATAATCAGTAGTAGTTGTAGTGCTCCAAATTAAGATGTGGTTTCCAGGACTCACGCTCAAAGAACTCCTTCAGCTCAGCCTTGTCCACATCATGGGGTACATTCCCGACGAAGAGCTGCTGGCTGTCTGGGTACCGGACTGTTCTCCGCGTCTCCACCTCGCCCTGCTCGCCGTCCCGCACTGCAAAAACGGACAAGGAGAGGTTTGGCCGCGCTGCTTAAACTCAGGTACCGTCACCATGCTGGTGACAAGTCTTGTCACCACTCTGCAGGCATGTGAGGGAAAGTGAACACCTGCCATACGGGGGCCACCTTGGACATGTCATTCCACTGGACCAGAAATGATTAATGTAGAATCGGATTTTAATAAGATGGGGGTGGAGGGGGGTGCAATTTAGTCGCATCCTAAGGTGCAAAATGTTCCGACTGAGGGTATTTTGCCGTAGACAAAGAAATGCAAGCACAGTAACTGCAGACCGCATGAAATTGGGAATACGGCAGATGCCATTACAAAAGTGTGAAATTGCAGTTATAAAAAAATATATTGCGGTGACAGTTTTCAGGGTAGGAGCAAGTCTTGTTCGGGGGAAACAGCAGACTGTTAGAAAGCTTGACGTACATTTTTGCACCTGCAAAACATGACAGCTGACTTGCACGGTTTGGCTACCCGTCTCATAGTACAGATGAGTACGGAATTAATTTGCCTTGAGTAAAAGGTCAGACTGCAGGAAAGCAGATCTCAAATTCACAAGAGCCAAGTTGTGCATAATCGGCAATCTTCTCCACTAGGTGAAGGAATCTGAGTTATAAAGCCGAAATGAAATATTGAGATGAATATCAAGTACCACTCATATTCATTTCAATAGCAATGCTATGCTAGTTACTTCAGGCAGGAAGTACAAAAAATTACCAAAATGATGAGCCACTTGCCTGAGCTGAGCTAAAACAATACTGGAGCTGAATCAGTGGACACACCCAGATACACGCTTCAGAAGGGACTGTACCTGGTGTTCTGGGGCCTCTGTTGGTGACTGGGGGTCCGGGTCCGGGTCGGGTATCTCTTGGTCTCTGGTCCCTCTGGGGTCTCTGTGCTGTGGCTGGGGCTTCTGGTTTGACCTCCACCCTGGGCTAAAGTGAGAACACACAACAAACTCAAAATGGCTGTATAGCTGTACATGCAAACACACACACAGAGGCATTTTCACTCGACTGGCATTTTTTGCAGACACTCTTCTCACTTGCAACATAAGTTTTTTATCATTCTAATCAATAGCTTCAGATATTAGGCTAAACCGTTGCACGCGCACACACACACAACCATGTTCAACAAGAAACTGAACCAGTCTTTGTATTGACATGTTGTGAGCAAACATCTTGAGGGCTGACATACCTGTGTGGGCTGGACTTTGACAACATGAGGGGGAACTCCAGAGGCTGGGACGACTCCACCTGGAGGAAGGTTCTTACTAGTGACGGAAGCCCAGGAGAAAGGCTGTATGAGAACAAGAGAGGGCACAAGAAAAACATCCAACCTCATTATCTCATAAGGAAAACGATAGTCATTTTAGGGATAAAGGGGGCTAATGGTGGAGCTGCATGGAAATATGGTGCTTTTTGGGAAAGAGCATGCTAATTGTCGCATTGCATGTGTAGTGAGGGGGGGGGGGGGGTACCATACCCGGTTCTCCTCTGGCATGGCCGGGGCGGGATCTGCGGGGGTGGGGGACGCAGGGGCCTTTTCTGTGGGCTCCGAGATGGGGGTCTCGGGTTCGGCAACCAGCTCTGGTTTCAGCTCGACTACTGGTGGCTCGGGCTCCATCACTGGCGCAGCCTCTGGGGGCGAGTCAACCTCCTCCTGCCCCGGGACCTCAGGCTCCACACTGTGATTGCCAAAGACAGAGAGCGTCAAAACGTTGACTCACTTCACTAAGGCACCCATTTAAAATAAAAAAAATAACATTTACACAACTGAATCCCTCTTGAATACAACACTTCAAAAGATTACAGAGTTACCACAATCAAAGCCACAAAGAATAAGCATGTAAATATACAAATAAATCATTTCAAGTTAAACACGGTATTTAATTAACATCACATTATCTTAAGCGGCAGTAAGATGGCCAGTTGCCCCAGCTCCAGAAAGATGGAGTAGGCAAGAGAGTGAAGAAAACAGAATAGGGTCTACGTCACCATGATGTCTGTTCGTAGAAGGCAGAAGAATCCTCTTGCGTAATTATGGGTGATGCTGTCCTCTCCTCAAGCTCCTCTCCTTCCTCTTCAGACTCTGCTCAGAATGAGAGGAAGGGAAGGAAGTGTACGAGCGAGGGGGAGGGGGGAGATTGTTAGTCAAAGCGTTGATGAGGGAGGACTGCATACCTATAACGTGTGCCTGTCTGGGCTAATGCACTGAAGCAAGCCATGGTTAAAGCACTAAAGTAACACCGCCGATAAACACATTTTCATGAAACATGAAATATTTAACAGCTGATAACTTACCATCAAGGGGCTCTGAGTCTGAGTCACCAAAGATCTCATCCTGGTAGCGGAATATGTCGTTGTGGACGTAGAACTTGTTTGCAACTGTGCCCTGGATAAAGCAACAGTAATGGAGGACCAGTGTTACTATGTGCACCCAAATAGGATTTTTTTTTTTTTTTTTTTTTACATCAGTGACCTTTCCCACCAGCTGGAAGAGGTAAGCTATCTGTTTACCACTGCCAAGAGAATATAAGGATCATAGGGTGTCCAAGCCAAATATCTTACCTCAGGGGCGAGGACGAAAGTCTGCATGAATCTCCTCATGGGCTGCATGTTGTTGGAGAGCTCTCCCATCACTTGAACCACCACGCCCTCGGTGAGCGTAGCGTGTGCGTCCACATGCCGGATCTTCGTGTGGCAATCTTGGAATCTTAGTGCCATGACTTTCTTGTGAATTTCCTGTTGGAGAACAGAAATAAGATTGTGTTTAAAAGATGCAACATCCAAAAATGTTAAAGACAATGTTTAACAGTATACTTGTTCATTCTACAGATTGAATTGTTGCGTCAGGATATTAAGGTATGTATTTGCTCACACTGTTTACATGTTCAATGTCAGAAAACTATAAACATTTGCACACATGCAAACAGTGTCTACAAAACACATTGTAATAGTCAAATCACTCAACACTGATTGTCTGACAACTAGAAGTCAAAAAATGCATTACATAATGTCTTATTTTTAAGTATTGTTTTAAGTATAGTTGCTCAGAACTGGACAGCTGAACTGTTACTGTGAGCTCACACCTCAGATAACTATGCATCAAAATCCCAAAATAGCTAAGAGCAGGGTCATCCAAACTTACATCATGATCCAGCACACTGAGGCATTTTGTTTTAGCAATGCACAGACGGTTTAATTGGATTAAGTAAAAGCAGTTTTAGATTACCAATATTATACAACATGACATTCAAAACAGTTTCTCACAAGGGATCCAGAAAGGATTGTGTGCGTTGCATAACATTTTAAAGATCCATTTGGCATCTTACCGATTGACCATAAACTGCCTCTGCGGGTTTGCCATTGCTGTCAAAGCCTCCATGAACAAAAGATGAGTTCTTGCCATAAAATCTATAATGCGAATATGACAACATGGTTATAAAGCGAGTAGGCAGACCATGAAACCATAACCCCAAACAATATTCAATGCTTGAAAAAATGAATTTAATATGGAATTACACAACACATTCCACATTTGAGCATGTAGTATGAACGATATTTAAATCTACATGCAATTTGTATGTTCAGGTACATCCTGTTAATGTGGCATTTTATCATTAGCTCACCTGTGCAGGTAATCGGGGGCCTGGTTGAGAAGTGTGTAGTACTGTCGGACAAATTCTCGCCCGACAAGCTGGGCACTGGGTTTCTCCATCACCATATCTTTGGTCAATTGGTTTTAACTGCAAGTGAAAACACGACCTGGTTCTTTAGGAGAAAGAACTGACAATACTAAACAGATATAAAACTGCACCTGTTCGAACAACCGGGGCCATCTGCTTCCTTAACGATATGAATAAATCCCCGGCTAAGCCAATCATGACTATGCTAGATGCTTCAAAGCCTAGGTCAGCCATGCTAAACAGAACATTACCCTGACTACCTTAGTCTTAAGATTTTAGCAGTTAAACGAGAGCAGTACAGTAGCAGTCCCTCTTTGTTTGACAACCTCGCATACCTTGACGACCACGGCACACCCCTAACCGGCTATAACGATAGCTATCGTTAACACACCTGATGTCCAAGAGCTAGCGTTAGCCATAGCCGGTAACTAGCTTCATTATCAATTAATTCATAGCCAACATAAATGCGTCAAGATATTGCTCGAATAAAAAGTATTGTGTGAAATGGACACGTGACTTCAGATGTCTTACCATTTCTGATGTCCATAAATGATCTACGGATTTGGCTAGACAACTTGTCATATTATAGCTAACATTAGCGCATTTTTCTTGTGCTAGGTCGACATTGTAGCAGACTAGCTAGACAACCCTAACTACTGGTATGAAGCACGTGTTTAGTTAATGTCAAAACGAGCGTATAACACCACATCGCTTCGCATAATATCGCAAGAGAGCTAACCAGTGAGCTATATAGCGAAGATGAATAATATTCCCAATGTTATTTTAATTGCAACAACGGGACGTTAACCTTAGACCACCCGACTTAGCAAGCTAATATTAGCCAACCAGGCAAACCAATTTAGCATCATGGTTAGCTTCGTTTTTCTATCGAGGCAACCAGCCAACCACAATGAGGGTAAGCTACGTTATACTAAATTGATTGTTACACATAACAGAGAGAACGAGATAATAATTTCGCCATGTCTTCGTCATATCCAGGAATTTGTTAAAATGTTGATTGATCCATCGCGTCAAATAGGCGGATTTTGCTGATTAACTACTCCACATGGACAGTATAATAGCTTAGCGGTTAGTGCTAACTAAACCAAGACATTATGCTCATCACTATTAACCTAAGAAAAACAGAATTAAAATCTTTGATGTTATACTCACCAAGGGGGATGCAATTATTTATTATTTTAATTTCACGGCGAAATTAGAAGTGATTTAGCTATCAAAACCACTTCTTCACTCCCGCACTGTAAGTTAGCTTGCTAACGTTACGGGTGAAAAGACAACGTGCAAGTAGTATACCGGTCTCAGAACTGAGTGTAAAACCAACATTAGAGGAGGGTTCAACTTCAGCTAACCAATGGAAATGCCATACGCTAAAAAAATAGGTGAAATCAAACCAATCCAAATGAACTTTTCACCATAACCCT
This sequence comes from Clupea harengus, assembly GCF_900700415.2. Classification (NCBI taxonomy): domain Eukaryota; kingdom Metazoa; phylum Chordata; class Actinopteri; order Clupeiformes; family Clupeidae; genus Clupea; species Clupea harengus. The sequence continues at coordinate 17,231,731 of NC_045171.1, read as the reverse complement.
TCGTAACAACCAATCAATGTGCGCTGAGCTATTATCACGAGACCAATGAAACGGGCGCGAGTAGCAAGTTTGTGAGAGATGTGCATACTTTATACCGCTTCATACAACCAATCTATCTACTGTAATCATTTTATAACAATAATATCTTATTTGTGGTTTAATGCTGTTTTCCATGACATAATTCAGTATTTAATCGATTCGAGCTGAAACGCAGATTTATATCGAACTATATATTAGAAGATGCCCTCGAGTAGGCCCGATCCGCCTCTTTCATGTATGCTACACTGTAGGCAAATGATGGTGAAATAGACACATTGAAACCATTTTAGCTTTGGTAGTGATATATACACCTATAACACTCAACAAAAGGTTAAAGAGCAATAATATTTGTTTACACAGCACTTTGCCTTAAGTGTTAAGTGCCTCTTAAGAACGATCTGTGGCTAAGACTGCACGAAAACTTCACGTATTTAGCCTAGGCTTCTCAATATGAATGCCTCATCAGCATCTACAAAGCGTCTCTGAGCACCCTGAAGAACCTTCTAAAGTCCACACACAGATGTCTACACCGCTTCAGCCACTTGAGGGCGGCGACACACTTCCCGTCCCGTGGAGAGATGCACGGGCTCAAGGGACCGCTCCCATTGCCCATTACGCATTATCTTCAAACGAATTATGAACACGCAAATATATATAATACATGTAAAATTCTATCTGAAAAGTACTGTTTGATGAAACAACATATCATTTCACGTGGCAGTCTATACATTTATGCATGAGTGGGCTAAATTTCCCATTCCAGAGAGACAACCCAGGAAACTAAACTGGAATAGCATACGGTATGTAAACTGTAAGCAATTAGCCTAATTTCTTTAGTTGGTAAGGGTAGGTCTATGGAGCGACATGGAAAGTGTAACTAAGAGCTGTAGAATAAGATTGCCCACTAGGTTTGAAAAAAGAGAACTGATTAACACTCATCTACAACACGTGCAAGAGATATTCCTTTGGGTACTGCAAATGGTTAAGACAGCTTTATTGGGATGTCTATGTTCAATTACTTAATGAATCATTCTTGAAGTAATTGGTTTTAGGGTATAGTACTATTGCCTGTTCCAAATTATCGCCTTGAGACCTATTTTCCCTTCCTCTTAGCACTGAGGTACCTATATTGAGCTTCACATCATGTCTACCCACCTATACTGTTGATACGTTAAAGCTTGAAAATTGAAAAAAAGGTTATGGAAGTCTGAACTGTACATTCTGTACACACAGAGAGAAGAGAGAAAGGGGAGAGGGAGATAGAGGGGGTGGGGGCTGGGGGGGAGAGTTCTCTCCTCCCTGTTGTGAGTGGGGTGGGACCAGTGCTTGTCTTTGTGGCTGGAACTCTGCCATTGTTTGAGATTCCTGACATGAGTGTCTGGCTAGAAGGGTAAGACTGGTAACCGGGTGAAAGCGGAGCTTTAGGATGTGACTGTTCTCAGAGCTGTGCAGGCTGTGCACATGAATTCCAGAGGGACTCAGAGAATGCCTTCTCCTCACATTTCACTACTGTTCTATACACTAGCAATTCTTAGGCTTCTCTGCTCGTGTGCGTTCCTTGACTAGCCAACTTGTGTTGAAGAATGTTGGTGTTTTCAAGAGTTGCGGTTCAATCTTAAGATTGTGTGTTCTTCCAGGCGAGTAAGAAAGTGTAAAAGAAAAGGAAATTATTTAGTGAAGCTGTAAGTAAGACTTAAAGAAACAACCATTACATGTATCTAAAGGGCTACACACTTTCTGTTCTTTAAACATGCTCCCTGACCTCCCTCCTCGGCTGTGTCCCAGACAAACCAGACCTCTTCCGTCACTCTGTTAGTTTTTCATGTCAGTGTGTGTTTACTGACACTAGGAAATAACACAGTGCTGGGGCTGGCAGCCGATCCTGTAAATGTCTTGCTGGAGAGACATTGGTACAATGCTGCTGTTTCAATCTTTTCTGGAAAACTATGCCCCATTCAATGGTCTGGAAATCACTGTATAAACAGGCAAACTTCCTTGCTGTTAAAGTATGAATTATATTGTTCAAAAGGGTGGGGGGGGGGGGGGGGGGGGGGGGTAGGTATATTTAATATGTGTTGGTTGCCATGGTTAAGTTAGATATGAGTGTTAAAACTCTTAAGATCCACATAGACTTGACCGTTGATGTTCAAATATAGTTTTATAAATACAGGGCTTGAAAATATTTGCCTCGCACATGCACACCAGCCATTACGTAAATTGTCTCTCCACCCTCTGTGATTAAAAGCATATGTTTCAGAGGTGAAAAGACCTGTTTGCAAAAGGAGGGCTTAAAATTAGTGGGTATTCCCCTGTCATGTTTTTTAGCATTTCTGGTGTGCAGTGTGTGAAGTTTTATTTGTATTTTTCCCCTCTGTAATTTTCAAATTCTAAATGATAACTAACAAGGTATTTTGTTGCAGGGTAAATAGATGATAAATGATAGATGGTGTCTGGAGATTCCAGATGTGGAAGCTCCAGACACCTCTGGTATGGTCTTGGGGTTCATGAGTATGCATCTTCACCTTTTCAAACATAGTACACAGTAAGGTCTCCGGGATGCTACAGTGACACAGGGCTAACACAACATGGTTCAGTAAAAAGGCAGCATTTCATTTGTCTGCCCAAGGATGCATAAAGACAATTGCGAACTGAATCTGTTGCTGCAGAAAGAGACTAGACACAGATGCATTCTATTATCTCTGCTTGTATTGCCTGCTTTCAACTGCAAATCAGTGCTACTTTAGAATGCAGTGCCATGCTTGTCTCCTGGTATCTGCGTACAGGTTGCCATGTGACTGCGGGATTTAGCGCCCAGATAAGAGGAAAATGGCTGTGATTGCTATTCAATGCGAATTAAGACTGAGAAGCTCACACCAGTCACTGAAGAAATATGAGATGCAGAGATGCATGCAAAGGTCGGGTTGGGAAAATTCAGTAGTTTTTATTCATGTAGAGAGTTTATAATACTCACACTGTGGCAAAAAAAAAAACGATAAAGGCGAACATGTTAAAGGGAGAAATAGTCTCACCCTGCGAGATTCCATCCTCCTAAGTTCAAATAATATTTCCTTTTTTATTGTTCAAATGTCCACACACACATGTTGACCCCTGTTTGTGACAAGGAACAATAAGCACATAAAAAATAATAAAATAAAATAAACTTCTTGAAGTTCAGGGCTCAAGTTTGAAAAAGCTTCTTGGTCTACTAAAATCATTATAAAACTCAAAATGAATCCACCACCAAGGAGTGCAACAAATACAACTATAAGTTTATAAAGCAAGCAGAAGGGACATTTATTTTGGGACTTTTATTTTGATTTTACATTTCTTCGCCTTATGAACTCTTTGAGAAAAGCCCTGATTCAGTGAAAAATATATATCTCTGTGTGCACCCATTTTACTTTTTACAAGTTTGCCAACATACAGTCTAGCCATAACATGCACTTGCTCCCACCTTTGCTGTCTCTATCTCCCATCGTACACGTACCTACATCACTCAATCTTTCATTTTGCACAAACAAGAAAGGTAAAACTTAGAAGCGCTCAACTGTATGGCATGATGGATAATGTGGACTGTGCACTTTTTCTTCTTCTTTTGTTAGTGGTATAGGTACATTGTTAGAAATTGCAATTAGCACCATTACTGTAAATTTAATTTAAGGGGTTAGCACCTCTCCCAATCAAAACTAGGATGCGTCAAAGAGTGTGCAGGTATTTAGATGACGAGGTCCTTGTCGACGTCCTCTGCAAAGCAGAAAAAAGAGAAACAACGTTATTAGCCCATTCCGTAATTATATACAAATAAATTAAGCAAATATAAAATCTCCTGTGGTTTTAAAACTAGGTACTAATTATAATCTTTCATTCCCCCCCTTATGTGCCGCGGTTCTGCTTAAGGTTTCTTCCTGATTAACAGGGAGTATTTTCTTGTCCCTGTCGCCCTTGTGTTTGCTCTAAAGGGGTTTCAGGCACTGGGCTCTGTAAAACGCCTTGACACAATTGTATTGTTTTGGCGCTATATAAATAAAATGTAATTGAATGTGATACTTATTGTTAATGATGAATAAGTGTCTTTGGTTGGAAGTATATCATGGCTGCACTCACGCTCTTTGAGACCAAAGCACTGGGCCCACTCCTCCAGAGCGATGTATTTGTCGCTGTCAGCATCGCAATGCTCGAAGAAGCTGGTGGTGCAGTGCTCCATGGGAATCAGAGGAGCACGAAGGGGGGAGAGCTCCGTGTGGGTCAGGTACCTAACACACACACATATACACACACAGGCGTACACACATACACACACACACACACACACACACAGGTGTGCACACACATACAAACACACATACACAAAACATTCCCTTAGAGAAGGATATACAGATGGAGCAAAGTATGTTCAGAGACAGCGATAAAAACACCAGGGCAATAGGAAGTAGGGGTCCATTGCACTCTTGTGGAAAGATACAAATCATTACTTGTGTAAATATTTTCTCCTGAAGTGTTTGGACTGTGAGTGTGTTTGGGTTTGTAGAACTTAATATGTACCTTTGATTCTCTAGCATGTTTATATTAGTCTCATTGGATTTCTTAATGGGAATGTAAAGCATAGTGTTATCTGATACAACATGCCAGACATGCCTACAATTATATGTCATGTTTGTCAATATTTTGTACATTTAGTCCAGACTCCATGAATAAATAATCCATGAGAACAAATTAATGAGACTTTTCATACTCTTGTGTTGTATTACTAAAGAGTGTAAACATCTGATTTTTTTTAATATGGGATGAGTTATTCTGTAAAAAGGTGATGTTCAATGAGATGTTATTGCAAAAAAAAACCTCTAAAAATGTTAACACACTGTCTGGTCATATAGCCAGTGCAGCCCCATCACTGATTATAACATACCCATCAACGGGGTGCTGGTCAAGCTGGCCAAACTGCCAGTGGACGGGGAAGATGTACATGTTGTAGTTCTTCTCGAAGTCCAGGGCCAGGAGGTCCAGGGAGTGCTCTCCAGCCTGCAGCCTCTTCTCATTCTCATAGATCTTCTTCACCTGTCAGAGGAGAAAAAAACAAAAAATGAGGTTAATATATTACAGAGCCCAACTTCCATGTACAGAGAAGACCAAGGCTACCAATGGACTTTCAAATCGAATCTAAAGTTTTTAGCAAAATTTAGATAGATTGATTGATCGAACTGAATTTGAATGATTCACAGCTGTTTCACTCTAAGCCTGCATAGTGCTGTTTTTGCACTCACTCTAAGCTTCTGTTTCTCGGTGAGCAAGTTGTTGTCCTCATCGCGCTCGTACAGAGTCACCAGGACGTTCTTGAGCCAGTCCCTCATGCGCAGGGGGAACTCCTTCAGCTCGGTCTCCATGCAGGGAGCGATGACTGCGGGACAGCAAGATTGCAACACACCCATTACAGATCAAACAAAAAAAAAATCACCCATATATTTAAAATCAAGCTTTGAATAGCCACCAAAAACATTAGCTTCCTGTCTCCTATAATTCACGTTATATGCAAGTTGTTTTTGTGGCGAGAATGCAACACGTCCCCTTCAGATGAGGCCTCGAAAAGCCACCAAGTACATTTGCTCACTGTCCCCTGACATTCACATTATGTGCAAGATGTCTTTGCCTTGGAGTGTCATATTTTTTCTTCCTTGGCTCAGTGTTCATGTCAGTGTTTTGGTGTCAGTGCGTCACTAATTGAAAAGTCACTTAATGTTGTCACAGCTCTGTCTCCAACTATCAATGAAACATGCACTTGTGGTCTGACATTCTAGCCTACAGTAGGCATTACCATTTTCAACTTCAACTGGTTTTGAACCCTTCTGCCCCAAGTCATCTCTCGCACAGTCACATGGGTGTAGTCAGGACTCTTTGAGGCCTCTAAGGCTGAGCATCAGACAGCAAGCTTGGGCCTGCCATGCCGTGTTTTCTCGACCCAAGGCCCCCTAGAGGGACAGGCCTAAGCTCAGAAGCCGTCAATCACTATTCCCTAAAAGCACTCTGGCGATCCCGTGGATTCCTTCCTAGCTCGACAAAAAGGTTTTGTGAGTGCTGTAAATGTTAAATATTCTCTGAGGCAAATACTTTCTCTCTTTTGACATTCTGTTGATTGGGGGGGGGGGGATGAGTGTTGAGCACAGGGTGAAACTAAGATGGAGTTGAATGATGTGATGAAGTTATGTACATTTGCAGGGTCCAATGTAGTCAAGGTGCAGCTTGTGTCCCTTCTTGGTTCCCTCCAGGGCACACTTGGTGGCGAAGAAGTGGCAGGAGGAGTCAAAGGTCTTGTTGTCATTGCTGCACACCTATAAGAAACCCAAACAGGCTCCATGAGTCAAAGCCCACCATCTAGACTGCCCAGGGAGAGTTAACTGTGAATATGCACGGTTTAATTATATAATCTTCTATGATAATGCTACTGTTGTGGAAGATTAAAGAGATTATACACGTATTATTATGCAGAGTAAATGTAACTGTAATGAGGACGTGTCATTTTTTTTTAAACATTATTAATTCTGACACTCACATGCTCAAACTCTCCAACAGCAGCAGGGCAGGTGGTAGGGTCCTGGCACACACACATGGGGCTGTTGTCATCATCAACCTCACAGACCTTGCCCTTCTTGCAGTGATGGTTGAGGCAGGGATCTGAAATGGAGGCCGGGAAACAAACAGCATGATTTTCCACAGAAGGGACAGCCCATCCCATGTTCTTGCGGAATTATATCGAGGTTTTGCGGAGTGCCTCTCTGCTCTAACACAGCTGCCACAGCCAGTCTTTATAATGCCATGGTACGGGCGACATAATTACAGCTGTGGCAGGATGGTGGGCGTACAAGCCTGTTATTACCCTCAGTTTCGTGTCCTGCCCATGCAGTCTCTGCAGCAAATTCAACACAGGTTTTACACACAAAACTAAAGTAAAACCTGAGAGTCTCATAAATCTCATTTTGCCAATTGTGTGTATCATTGCCACTCTTAACTAGACTAAATATATGACAGTTTTGCAAAAATCCCCTATAGCTTCAGAGAGCATGGTAAGGTTCCTGAGAAATGTGTCAAAGTCCTGAACTTATAAATAGGCTGGCTATGCTATTATGATTATTGCTCTAAAAGGGCATCTCTTTCATCGTCTTTAACATTTCCCATTTTTATGCATTGATTTGTCAACACTATGTCAGGCACTCACTCTCAGTGGCAACTTCCTCGATGTCAATGGCCTCATCAAAAGCCTCGTCTCCAGTCTCCACCTGGACAGGGTTGGCTCCGACCTCCTCTCCCTAAATCATAGACAAATGCAAAGTGTTGGCTTAGGTGAGGTATGGGATTCAATGTCCATGTGTGTGTGTTTGTGTGTGTGTGTGCTGCTGCCAAGACCGCAAAATGGTAGAAACTCAAACAACTACCCCCAGAGTGGTATATGTAGCTGAAGCTTCTTGAGAGAAAAAAAAAGAGGCAAGCCCCAGCATTTCAGTCCAAAAACAACAGACATCTGGACACACATGTGGTGAAGCATGAGACATAATTGCTTCCTTGAGTTATATTTACAATCTACTGTGGCTTTAAAACTCCCACAAGACTTTCAGCAGGAAACTGGACACACTTAAATAGAAGGACATCTGTTCTTCGCAGGAACAGCTACCCATTGTTGTGCAATGTTACGTATGTCAAAGCACGCAGCAAATTCCTTGAGAGTCTGAAGGACCACCTTTTTTGTTTACTTTTAAATTTGACGAGGGAAGGAAAAATGGACTTGCCTCCTCAATGATAACCTCCTCCTCCTCCATGACTGGCTCCTCAGCAGCGAGGTCCTCCACAACTGGCTCATCCACAATTGTCTCCTCTACAGCCATGTCCAGAGCAACCTCCTCCGCCTCAGTCTGAGAAGCAAATTTGGAGTGATTTTTTATGCTCGAGACGTAATGCGCCTTGTTCGCAATTTACATAATTTGTTTGATTTGTTTGTACTTTTTAATACCACAAAGGACGTTTAGAGCTCACAGAGGAAATTGGTTTACTCCTCAACTTGCAGAGTAAGGGATTTAGTCAGACATGAGGCTTATTAAAAAAAATTGATTTACATTTTAAAGTCTTGACTGTGATTATGTGGTAATCCGTTTGTTTGAATACTGAGTGGCACTAACTTGATATTAGCCAACAGAAGTACAAAAGCACAAAAACAATGCAAAGCAACATAGTCAATCCAATTCACTTACAGGAGCCGCCATGGCCTTGCCGGCCAGGCACAGGAGAAAGACAATCCACACCCTCATGTTGTGCTTTAGCCTGCAAAACATAGACACAATTTTCATCACGTGGATGCTGAACCGCAGACAGCCAACATGAATATCGCTGCTTGTTTATCAGCGAGGATAACATCAACAGCATAGCACCGCACAAGGAAGGAGAGTGATAGAGTCACATGTTGCTAAGAGTACATGTCGCTCCCAGGTGTACTTGATGTCCACTGAAGAAAAATTTAGAGATTCAAACGAGCACACAGGCATGTTAGAACAAGTCAGAAACCCTCTCACATTCCAGTGTGACACTAGTTCTCCTTGGTTGATGGGCTATTTGTTCTCTGCTATGAAGTTAAGTTTAACTTTCTCCGTTGTCCCATCCCCCCTGCACAGCATGGATTTTTTTCTTTTGTTTTTTATTCCTCTCTAAGGAAACAAGTGACCTTTGTGGACTAGCAAGTGACCCCCGTTAACCTTGCTAGATATTCTCTGTGCCAGATGATTTCATATGGTGTAGTCAGAAGAGTTTCACGCCCAAACAAAGGCAGTGATTTAGATACGGAGTCTGAACTTTTGTTCTGTCTCATTCTCTTCCTCTCTAAAGAAGTGTGAGGAAGAGATAGATAAAGATAAAGATAAAGAGAGAGAGAGAGAGAGAGAGATAAAGAGAGAGAGAGAGAGATAGATAAAGAGAGAGAGAGAGAGAGACAACGACGCCACTGGAAGGGTTGAGTATTCTCTGTAAAGCTGCTGCTGCATATGGGTCAATAAGGGTTCTTTGTTTCACAGTACGCTTTGCTGAGTTTATTTGTCTATCCCCTCTCTCTCTCTCTCTCTCTCTCTCTCTCCATCCTTATTGTCTGTTGTAAGTGCACACCATCCTGAAGGATGGGCCTTTCATGCCCATCATGTGCACACATTGTTTACTGGACTTCAGAGAAGCCATACGGACGAGACTATCAAAGCCAGAGCCTTAGATTCCACTGATACAGCTTGATGTAGATGAAAGCCAGATTCATGTAGTCTATCCAGTAACCATGAACTCGGGGTATATAAAGGAGATGTGAAGCTACTAACAACAATGTACCCTTGAAAACAACATGCAAAGAAGTTCCCAAAGTCAATGCCTCAAACGTGATAGGTGTGAGAGGCCTCTAATGTTACACTCTCATGGCAAGCAGGTTTATAGAGTAAATACTGGACCACACCCTCAAGGTCCAGTCATTCACAAATGAACAAATGTTTTAAAGAGAACATGTCAGAAGGATTGTCCAATTACCTTTGGATCTTTTCACCTTTAGGAAACAAATGTTGTGTTTAATTGACAATGATGAGGTATTATCGTGTCAGAGTTAAATGTTTTATTACTTGTGTCTTAGCATTAGCTTTACTGAGCTTTTGGAAGGTGCTGACCCTGAATCAATTTGCTTAGCAACCATTCAGTCATGCCATTGCCAAATTGCCAAACCTTGAAAAATTCCTAAGCTTCGGACAATAGATCCTGTGGCCAAGGAGACATGGGGAGATTTGGTAGTGGATTTCAGACATTGTTGGCATTTCAGAACCAAAACCTTTTTCTTTCAAATAAAATATTATAGTTTTGGAAGGCATGCTTACAGGAGTGTTATATTATTTGAGGAGGAGGTGATTATGAATTTTAAACTTTAATTTAAACCCTGCTATGATGAAATTAAAGTTCCTTCCAAAGGCGCACAATCCTAATTTCTCCTCCACATTGGCGCTCACTGAGGCGCTGCAGATGTGGCGGGGCTCACTTGTCAGTCACTGAGTCAGGGAGGGAGAACCAAAGGTCCTGCCAATCCTTTTCCTCTTCCCCTGTTTTAGTTGGACAGGGAAGACAAGTCCAGAATTTGGGAGCTGAGGTCAGCCGGACTGCTTGAGCCGTAATAGGTCCTGTGGTGTGGAAAAATACCAGGACATTGGCAGACGCTGAGGGATATGACGTTCCCAAACGGCGGCACACAAGGAATCCTCTTTCCCATCCCAAGAAAGGGGGGAGGGGGGGGTCTTATTTCAGTAGAGGTGAAGCTTGGAAAAATGATGTCAGTTTAAGCAGGCTTAGACTGTGAAAAATGGTATCATCTCCAAAACAGGTCTGTGTTTAACTTGGAAAGCCTCCCTGTTCCTTGCATATTCATATGCCGTGTCTTCCTTCTAATGCGAAACGCCAGCCAGTTCTGTAGCAAACTGACGCAACAGCAAAACAAGTTGTTTTATTTGGAGGGCAGAGCACATAATCAAACAGGGCCCGGAAAGAAGGGAGAGTCACCCTGAAATAAAGGATCCCTTTTTCATGGTCCGTATTTAATTTGGAGGTTAGCTTGGTAAGCAAGCAAGCTGAGGGCGCAGGCATGGTGGGGGGAAAACAGAGACGCACTGCAGACGCTTCTCAAAGAAGCCCTTTCCCGAAAAGTACATGGATTAGGGAATTCTTACCCTGTGTCGAGAGTGACATAACAGGTGGTTAGAAGTCTGCACAAGTGGTGCCACACATATCACCCTGAAAGTCTCCCCCTTTCACCCTCAGCCCAGTGGACAAATAAATGAGCTAAATAGGGAAATAAACCCAATCTTCCTGTTGATCCAACCCTGTAAAGCAACAGGTAGCGTCTGAAGGCTTATTTGCACAACTTGGTTATTTCCTCTTGAAAATAAGTAAAGGAAAATTATTTAAAAAAAATACAAACAGAAAAAGGCACAGCACCTTCCTCTCCTCCACTCACTGCGATGCAAATGGCTTCAGATATTCTCCAAAACACTCCTTATCCCTGCCGCCTTAAAAGAAATGACTGTTATTTGTTCCAAGCATGGCATCATAGGCTTGGAAAGGGTGAGCGTGGCAGGGCATGATTTATGGATCGGAAAGCCACTTGGCATAAAAAGTAACCCCCTGTGCAAGCCACCTGTCTGTTACTGGGCAATTACCCGACTGCATCTGTGCTGTGTTTAGTGCTGAGGTGAAAAACAGCCCACGTCCCTCCGAGACCCTCTCTTGGAAAGAGTAGGAGAGAGAGAGAGAGAGCCTCAGGCTGAAGTGAGGCAACGTGACAAAAGCACTGAAGATCATTGGGCCTCGTGTTTGAGTTCTGAAACGTTCATTCCTCAAAAACTGGGAGCAGGGCAAAGAAAGGAATGAGAAACCTGAGTGGGTAAATACCACAATTTTTTTTTGTTGCTGTGGTTAGTCCTCACGTCAGTGTGCTGTGTTTTTTTTCTTTCCTTTTTGGAATATATGATAATCTCTTGGACTGCTAGGCAAAATGATGGGGACAATGAAACAACAGTTTGCTGTGGAGAGGAGTTTGCTGTGGAGTTTAAGAGGCACACAAGGAAACTCTACCGGCTGCTGTCACTCTCATCATGCACGCCTAGGGGGCCACACAAAAGAGAGTTAAAAAGGAACCAATTGAGAGGTGGTATCCATGTAACCCGAGTCTAGTCACCTGACCTTTTGAAGTCATCTTGGCCCCAAACTACCCCCATCCCCCCCCCCCCACACACACACGGTTAGTGAGTTAAAACCTTTTCTGCTTTTGCCCTCCTTTCTGCCCTGCTGTTGTTTCCATGTGTTCTCTCAGTGAATGCTTGCCTGTGTTCGACAAAATGCATTCTCACTCCGTCCATCTCAACACCACCCCGTCACGGGAGGCCTCGCAAAAATGTTTTCATATCCTTTTCTCCATCTTCTATGAATTTTTTTATTTAGCTTTGAATCAGAAACTTTATGGGTTTTCAATATAAACTTCAATAAAACATTTTATGCCATATTTATTACATGGAATTCCTTAAGTCTGCATTCTTTCTGACCCGGTGAACAAGGGACCAAGAAGCAGGTTAATGCCCGATTGTAGATAATCTTCTTTCAGCCTTTCCCCCCTTCTAGCCTGTATTCTCAGTATTGTCAGTGAAGCAGAGGCAAGTTAAAGCATATTGATGTGTTATTTCCTGGATTGGTTTATTACATCCACACTAACCTAATCAGAGTTTGTCATTGTTAGACCTGCAAACAGGGGAGAGGGGGAAAAATACACTTCTCGTGGTGACTGAAGTTGTGTGTTCTTGTTTGTCTTGGGCCGTATTATAAGTTCAGGTCGCCAGCCCTCTGGCATTCTGGACTCCTGCCAATTCTCTGTGGTTTCATCTGCAGGTTGCTCTCTACCCCCCCACCCCCCACCCCACACCCTGCGGGATTGAAAATCTAAACCTTCCTCTCAAAGCTTTGCTCCCTTCTTTTTTTCCTCTCTCCCTCCCTCCCTCCCTCTCTCCCTCATTCCCTCATTCCTCTCTCCATTTCTCACCCAGCCTCCAAGGGGCTTTTCTCTCAGCCCCTTCTCTGACGCTTCCCTTCCAGAGCCAGACCAAGGGATTGCTTCTGCTTCTACTTCTGCTGTTTGTCATCTGTTGGTTTTCTCGGGGGAGAAAAGATGCCAAAATCACCAGAGCAAATCAACACATTTGGTTCACAAGTCAATGTAACTCAGACAGAGAGCATATGGCATCTACTCAACAGCTTCTTTTTCCTGCCCTAGGTGGCTCTTTCTAAGGGTTGCCTGGCAATGCAAAATTTCCATGATCCGTCCTTGGTCTTGGCCTGGCTCAAGGACGGTGCACAACAGTCCTTCTCCGAACTGCAGTCTTTAGTTTGGAGTTCGACTTCTTAAACAAATGCAAAAACCGATAAAGAAAACAAACACTAGAACTTTGCCAATGGCAAAGAAATTGTAGACAAGGTTGGAGATGATTTTGGTTTTGTCCATTAAAAAGCTATCAACACATCAGGCAAAAACAGACACGCCTATTAAACGTGTTAGAGATAAACAAGTAAAGGTAAATCCTATCTCTAGGCTTCAGCTTTCTCAGAGGATACTAGGGGAAGCTGAGTACAGCACTTTGGCATTTCAAAGCGAGACCTAGAAAAGTGAATTTACGTGATCCAATTAAATGATTGGAGAGTTGTGTGAGTGTCTGTGTGTGTGTCTGTGTGTGTGTGTGTGTGTGTGTGTGTGTGTGTGTGTGTGTGTGTGTGTGTGTGTGTGTGTGTGTGTGTATGAGTGTATGTGCATATGTGTATTGACCAAACTTTTATACGCTTCTTTTTTTCTTCGCCCCAGTATCAACCCTCCATCGCTCCCTGAAGGGAACCAGCAGACCATCATGCAGCTGGGAGAAATCACTGGTGGTGTGATAGTGTCCTTGTTTGTGCAGCAGGAGACATCTGCATCATCTCAACAAACTCTCCAACAGCTGCTGGGAATCGCCATGGTTACACGCATTCCTTTTGACGAGAGTAATTGGTTTGGGAGAGCTGAGGGTGAGAATGGGCTCTCTCAAGCTTCGTGACCCTCAGTCTCTCTCTCTCTCTCTCTCTCTCTCTCTCTCTCTCTCTCTCTCTCTCTCTTTCTCTCCCTCTCTCTCTCTCTCTCTCTCTCTCTGTATCTCTGTCTCTGTCTCTCTCTCCACCCATGCCTTCCCTCACCCCTCCCTCTAGTGCATATGTGGCACACAATGCTCCGCCACAAAAGAATGTCATAGTGAGCTAGCTCAAAGCACACAAGGAATCACAAGCTAGGGAAAATGGACATATATGGCACAAACAAACACTGGTAACTATCTGAGTTTTTACCTCTGTTAACTTCTGGTTTAATTTTTAAACGTATGCAATTAAGGTGCACGTAATTGGAGCACATTTTGCTATTTTGTGAGTCTAAAAAACTTTGCATCACTCTCGGATAATAAAGCAAGTCATCACTCAACTTTTGATCAATGCTCCATGAGGCACTAGGACTCCAACTAAAGTATGCCCTTCGGCAACATTCTCAAGCAACTTATCTTTCTCAGCAAAGCTCATTATGCACAGACTAAAGGAAATGTACCATAGAATTGGCTGAAAGGGCTATTTTTCACCAGCTGAGAAATGTCACAAAGCAAGGGAAAGTCATATTGCTAAAGAACACCCACTTTGCAGTACTTTGACAGAAAGACAAAAAGGAGGAAAGTCAGAGAAAGAGACCGATAGAGAGAGAGAGAGAGAGAGAGATAGGGAGAGAGAGAGAGAGAGAGAGAGACAGTAATTCTTCAGTATTGTTTGGGATTGTACATACCCTCTTTTTGTCTAGATGAGAAGCCCGGTCAGAAGTCAGCTGGAGTGAGGTCTGAAACTGTCTAGCAGCAGTACAACTTTCCTGGAGAAGACATTTGCGGTGGGCAGGTCCAGCCGGCCCACCCCGTCACCCCCCTCCTCCTGTCAGCTCAGAGAGCGGGCCGTCCCACAGTTAACTCTGCCTTCCCGTAAGCGCATACTTTATGGTTTAGTGATGGAGTTTAATGTATGTTTTATGTGGAAAAAAATATTTGCCTTGAAAGTTTGTTTAGCTCTGTAAACATAACTATAATTAAATTGGTATATATATTTTAATATGAGTATTTTTTTTTCAAAAAGAGGCTCTGACTACATTCATGTAGAAAATAACATTACATAATATGATACTTTGATTAAGAAAGCAACTAGCGTTTCTTGTCATTTAATATATGAAACCTGTAGTGTGTTCCCCTCTGCAAGCTTTTGTACACAGCAACAACAAATGTTCTTCCCCCAGGACATCAGGAATCCTTCCTGTGTCATATACTTCCATAGGCAAATTCTGACTTAAATGCATGTGTTGGTACACGCTTTGGTTGAAGACATTGTGTCTTTCGATCCATGAAGGCATTTTAAGTACTGTAAATGTTGTCCCTGAAAAATTTGCACACATGTTTAGGCAGGTCTTACTGCCATTGCCTTCATCAGTCTGTTGACTTTTCTGGTATATTGTTCAGAATGATTGCTCCTTCTATTTGGATATGGCCTTTGTATGTAACTTACAATTTTCCAGATTCTATAAAACATCTTGCATCAGATATCTGAATATTGAAACACATGAAAAAACAAATGAAAGAAAACACTGAATCTGAATTGAAATCAATGTGTTATAGACCACTACACATATAGTAATTATTCACTGCCAGAGGAGGGTGGCATCCAGGGAAGCTTTCCGTCTGTATGGCAGTGGATTTTTGAAACCAAATGTGAAATGGTAAGATCGTATTAAAGCCTCAAGGCAGACAGAAATTCCATAAGGCCTTTTCATGGCACAGAGCACATTTTCCCTCTGTCTCTGTCTCCCCGCCTGTCTGCCTGTCTGTCTGTCTGTCTGTCTGTCTGGGTGGCTGCAGTCTTCCCCTCTTCCCTCTGTCTGTCTCTTTGTTTGCCCTGTCTCTGTATCCTCTGGCCCTCCTGAAATATCAGACAGAAACAATCAATGCGTTTCCTTCCATGTGATCCTCTCTACATTGTTCGATGCAAATGCTTCAGATGTTGATTGGTAATGCCTGTACTGGCTGCGTGCAGACCAGTAAGAAGGAAAAACATCTGGACGAGACAAGTGGTGGGAGAAGAAATAGCTGCTATGCAACGTGGCATTTTCCATTCTGGCCCCTGCAGATCCTTAAAGCTCGACCAAACGCCTGTGATGGAGGAGGTGTAATTACAACAGCTCTCATGGCCTGCAGACGTGGCGCTGTCAGAGAGAGAGAGTGAAAGAGAGAGAGAGAGAGAGAGAGAGAGTGAGAGAGAGAGAGAAAGAGGGAGAGGCAGAGAGAGAGAGGGCGAGGGAGAGAGAGGGAGGACAGCAACAAGTCCTTACAGAGATACAGCCAAGCTGGTATTTAGTGTCTTAATTGCTTTTCATGAACGTTTAGCTCCAATGAGAAAGCTGGGTGAAGACTTATACACTGCTCTTTATCACGTGAATTAAATTAACTGCAATTTCCATGTCAGATAAACCTCTTACAAACCTCCTGTCTGTTTATCATACCAAAATAGGAAAGTATCAAGTGAACAGGATGTTGTTGAATAGAGAATAGCACAGTCCAACCAAACTCCTCATACAGCTAACCGTCATCATTTTTCAGACTTTTTTATTAGGTTTTGTTTCCAAACGGTCTCGTCTGCACATCACTGGAGATCAACTGGTCAATTATAAATCACAGAGCGCATATTAAAAGCTCACCACCATTTCCCACATAAAGTTGCACTGACTCTGAAAATGACGGCATCTTCGAAGGGAGAAAGGTCCCTTTCAGGCTGCTTCCTGTTTGTGCCCTGTTTACTCTTCTCTCTGAGTGAACCTCACAACAGCAAATAACACACACATACACACACACACACACACACACACACACACACACACACACACACACACACACACACACACACACACACACACACACATGCATACACACATACCCATGGAGTACATCCTAACCTGCTAATTATTTGCTATATCTGATGAAGAAACAAGTTCTGTTGATGAAACTACTACACTCAGAGAGAGAAGGAAGTTCCTGCATGTACATAAACTTGTACTCTATTAAGAAAAATATACCAGGTTTTCCCATTTAGATCTGTCCTTCTTGTTGTTGACCATGAGCAGTGTTTATGTGGGTTGTCTCATGTACAAATTAAAAGCACATAAATGACCATACTACAGTTCTGGTACTACTCGTACTAGTTCTGGTACTACTTTACAGTATAGTTCTTGGAATAGGATCATGTCTGTAAAGGTGGTCAAAACAACCATTAAGGACAGAAGTCACCCGTTGCGAACTCCAAGGACATAATGAAAAGCCAGCTAATATGACAATGTGAAATACCACCAAAGTAGACGAGTAGAGAGACTGTAATCAGAAGAAAAGAAACATCTGTCTTCTGTGTTATTGTTTAGTGTTTTTGCTGACATGGTTGTAATCTTTAAACGTATAACACACAGTTTTGTTGTTCATACAGTTTATCTTTTCAGCTATAAACAGTCTTCCATCATGGCCAGAATGCAGACGTGCTCCAGAGGTTCAGCTAATAAGATCTGGGAAAATAGTTAAAAAAAAATGTGTGTGTGTCGTGCGAGTATTGCAGTTTGCTCCCTCAACTTCTGGGTCAATTTGTTTGGGAACAACTAAAGGAGGAGGACACTGGAGCTAATGACTGGCTGTGTAACAGCACAAATTACAGTGGTGGCAATTACGTCATGGCATTGTGGTGCACTGGCCTGCTTCTGTGCCCTTCTCAAAGACCACATGTGAAAGCCAGCTACAGCTGGAGCAAACTGAAGGAGGAGCGAGATGTGCTCACATGGCTCTCTCAGGAACTGAGGTTTCATGGGAGCTGGCCTTTCTCAAGAACTCCACCACAGAGGCTGGAGATGACGTGTACGCAAGTGCCAAATTATAGTTACTTCTGGCTGTGCTGGCCTCAGCATTGTCTTCCAACCCCCTTCTAATAGTTCCAGCGGCCCTTGGACTGACCTCATGGGGCTTTAAGGAAAAAATGGTAGTTTTGGCCTCATAGCTCAAAACTCTTATTCGCCTTATAGCTCAAAGCTCTTTTATCATCGGCTGATAATGTAGAAGCAATGAGTTCACTGGCGGGACATGTTAAACAGTCATATGTTGTGATAAATGTCAGACCAGGAATGTGCTGGCACTGGCAGCATACTGTGGAGCAGATAGAATTATGTGAGCGTTAATGCCAAAGGAAGGGCAAGGGCTCTCAGACACCTGTGCTTCCTGCTGAAAGCTGCGGTGGAAAAGTCATGTTGTGACAGGATAGATGGTAAGGGCCCCTAAAACTGACATATATGCAAAGGACATGGACACAGCAACTTGGTCTCCAGTGGTAGATTTTAAAACGTTCCCCTCAATAATATATTGATATTGAATTTATATAAAATTATCATCATTTGTATTATTACTTTATTGTTCCATTAGAAGTATTTTATTATGAATTACTCTTGTTTATATTTCACCTCATCATGAGGCACGAGGGCTTTGTAAATAAATATTTGTTGTGAGTAAACCTTTCGTTATCTCTAGGAAATGATCTATGGCCTTTCTGCTGTTTAAAAACTCAACGACTGACGTAGAGGCAGGATTTTCATGCCAAACAAATAAATCATAACTCCCAAAGTGCTGCAGACCTCAAGGTTAGAAGATCCAGCTTGCTGCACTGATACTGATGCTGATGCTGTACGGTATAGACAGACCTTGAGCACTCACAGGATATCATTTTAGTCTTTTTTTTTGGATCAACATACAAGATTGCTCTTGCCTCAGTCTGCTCAGCAGACTGCTCAGCTCAGCCAGCTCTCCTACTTGGCTTTGCACGCTCAGTGCTCTCCAGAAAAGGGCGGGATGAACTGAGTCGAGGCCTGTCAGCAGCACATGCCTCCACTTACGCAGTTTGCTTATCTCAGTGAACGAGTAGGTAGGCTTGATGGCGGCAGAAAGAAAGAAAATGTGAAAATTCGGCTCAGGTGTGCATTCAAAGCTGCAGTGTTCAGGTGAAACCCAAACACATAGTTGACATCTACTGATTACTGCGTAACTGGTTTGAATATTATATGTGTTGTGACTTCAGTTCAGTTTTGTTCTTTTTTTGTTTTGTTCTTTTTCTTCTCGCTTGTTTGCATTTCGTGAATTTTTTTGCACCTGACTGATGTCTTTGTGGTGCATGGAGGTATGAATGCACGAGACCCAGGAACATGCCACAACAAGTGAATCCTCGATGTCAGCCTCCTTATAGTAGCAGTCAAAACAGTCTGCTGACTGTGTTGGCCCCCTTTACCTTGCGTATCTGCTCCAACTCCGATGACATAGCTAGATTTCTGCACTGGAGTACCGGTTGCCTTTTATATGCTTTGGCGTGCAGTGAACACCATGCATGAGAACGAACAACAAGTGGAGCAGATTGAAAATGTCTCCCCAGCTTCTGGGATTACCACTTCACGAGTTTGACAAGAGGCAGTGGGGAGTCGGTACAGAGTGTATGAATCATACCAAATGGCTGATTTGTTTAAAAAAATAAAGGGGATGGTCTATGTACTCAATGATTAGGCAATGACTGACAGGCATCATTATCATTAATCCAGAAGGAACGGTAGGTTTTCAAAGGGGGTGGTTTTTGTTAAATTTTTCCCCAGGGGTGGTGGCATCCCCCCGGATCTCACTCAACTTGCGCACTGGTTATACTTGTGCAGTTTTTCACCTTTAAACAGATGGCCTTTTAACTGAGTGAAATCACCACCTCAGGCAGTCTGACATTTTAAACTACTGTGTGTGGGTAGTCTCTCTGGTGTTGTCATCCCAAACGTGCTTTAACAAGAGTTGTGAACAATATCTGGTGGCTAGGCTCCTTGTCGACAGATTGTATGAGAGTATTTCCTTTCATTGTAATCCATTACAAAGAACACTGGTGTGATAACGCCAGCACCAGCAGCAATTGCAAGAACGGACTGAAGCGTTAAAAATTGTCCTCTGCAGATTTGTATGGGACAATTATCTCCAGCTCAATGCAGGAGAGGAACAGTGTGTCACACAGTGAAACAGTGCATTCGCTCAATGTGTGTTTGTCCTGCAAACACCTGTCGCCATGTGTTTGCCAAAAACACAAAGGCAGACGGCTGATATCAAATATTACCGTGCCCCCTTTTTAATATTGCCTTTCTGATAGTCACATCCTTTGTGATGTGATACATATGAGTGCACTGACGCCTTGATCAGACACCTGCTGTAATCTACCAGCCACAGCATAAGCAAGAACCAAGAAGCTTTTAATAACGGTTTGCTGTCTCTTTACAGGGGTCAAAGAAAGCACTCGATTGCCTCAATTTGAATTTGAAAACAGCTTAGATGAATGAATCCCAAAGGAGACTGAAATACAAGATGTAATTTAAGAAGAAGAGCATCATTGGATGTGTCTGTTGTTGTTATTGAGTACACTAGTAGCATGAAGGAGAAAACCGAACGTTGGGATTTAAAATGGGAGAGGAAGTGCCCTTCATGCCACGGTAGATTTTAATGTCCACAGAGAACAGTTGCAGCTTTCAGAGGGTCTCTGGCCCGTGTTTTGGAGGGAACGTCGTTCAAGATTTTCATGATGAAGAACCCGGTCACAGTGTTGACAACAATGGTGTCGGTGGAGTTCATGCTGTATACAATGTGTCTCTGTGCCCCACAGTGGTTGGTCCAACCAGAGGGAACAAACACAGGGTTATTTGCAATTTGTAATACCTTTCAGGGATTCTCCAGTTGTACGACCTATCCAGCATGGACTGGTAAGTATTCCATTATTCCACCCTTTAATCTCTAATTTATTTATTCTGGTGCATAATGTATGACTGACCCCAAGGCTTCAAAGATTCAGTGGATATTTCTAAGTCTGAAATGGTTCTGGTGGGGTGCAATTCAAGCCAATTACAGAGAGGATAGAGGATCCATTCTTATTCTGAACAAAGTGTGCTTTCATTGTAACATGGGGGACCAAACACAAGATTGCCTTTTTTTCTTTTTTTTCTAGGATCATACAGCTTGAGCTGGATGTTTCTGTCAAGCTCTTGTGTGCTTGCTTTGGCCGCCCTCATGGCAATACGCCCTGCTGTCATGAGAGGAAAGAGGGCAATTGTTGCACTGGTTCTCAACAGCTTTTCAGGTATGGGTTTTCTATTCTTTTAAAGCAGATTTTGCATAGTGAAACATTTGGGACTTTTAAAGGATAGTGCAAAATGTGATGCTATAATATTTTTACTTTCTCTGTATTCATTTTTGTTTTATTTTTTTTACCTTATAATCAAATATTTACATTTCTTTTGTACTCCGCATTTGTGAAAATATAAGCAAATTTCAGCTATTTCTGTCTCTCATTTTGTCTTTCAATCTCTCACAGTTGCTTTCTGTGTGAGTTGCATCATAGCCTTCATGGTATCCATCCAGCTGCTGAATCCCCAGTTGTTTAAAAACCTGGGCTGGTCCTTCTACATCTGCTGTGCTACTCTGCTCTACGCCTCCGTGGTGTCTGTGACCTTGGGGTTGGTTGAAAGCTCCAATCTGATTGAGCCGATGATCGACACCAGCTACAACGGACAGTCTGTACTACCAACATAGATGCCCTTTCATTATAATAATAGACTATGTGATAGCTGATTATTTATTGTATGTTTTAATTATTTATTCACTCTTTTTATTTTTTAAAGATTCATTGGGTAACCACAGTGAATTGTGGAAGTCTAAATCATACCCCAGCAGCAAGAACAAAGTTATTTTTTTCTCTCTGGTAAATATCGCCCCCCATTGGTGGACTTTGAAACAAAACATTTCTTCATTTCTGTCTTGTGGACCTACACAGCAATTACACACATATCTGGAGACGACAGCACAGGAATTCGGCTTCAGAGCAGGTGACCGTGAAGATGATTAGCTAGTTGAGTGAATTCTCTACACCTTATGATGGTTTGGTTCAAAGGTAGGAGCAATCATTCTCACATGACAGTGCAATGGTGCTCATTGAGGTCAGTGGAAAGCCTCCAGTACAGTCATACAGTCACAATGTTATCAGAGACAGGTTTCTTCTGTCCCTTTACATTTTTAAGTTGTTCTCCCCAGACATGGATTTTGGTAATGAAAGGTCACAGTCAGACCTGGCCCTGCTTGACCTACTTCTCCCACACTCTGCTTTCTCTTCATATCCTATGTATACTATTGTGTTGCACTGTGTGAGGGCTATTTAAGAAGAAAAAAAAAACAAGAAAAAAGTGAAAGTAGACTCAATTCATTTTATATTGGGTAAACATTGTATTCGTTACATTTTCAGAGGACTACGTTTAATTTGTTTCTGATTTAGAGGATCAATTTTAAGACATCAAGACAAACAACCCTAGGGCATGACAAACTAACTATGTTACTGTCACATGCCCATTCATGTTTTTCCATCTGATTTATCAACTGATCCAATTAAAAAAAGGTAGAAATCTTGAAAGATCTTCTAGTGGTCCCTTGTGATGTGACAAGCCTTCATCTTCCCGTGTCATCAAAGCTCTCCACCTGGTTCTTCGTGTCAACATCAATCAGAGGTGAACAAAAAGAAAAGACGATCTGCAATTAAAAATGGAATCAAGATAAGACATTACATATAGGCCTACTTTGCCCAGTAACAACCATCACATTGGAATTATAAATGACAGCAGGGGATATTATTATGGATGTTCAATGGGCTTCACAATCATGTGTATTTAAGCACAAATACATATTTGCTTGATTTAACTAGGAAAAGTTCATTATACCTTGTGAAGCAGGCATTTCACCGGTTCTCATAAAAATTGAGGGAACATTTTAGGTTTATTTGGGGCCGATGTAGTTCACAGCTTTCCCAGTCTTCTTCAGTGTTTCCAGAAGGACATCTGTATCCTTGTCTGATTCGATGAACACCTTCTTGTTGGGCAGATCTATGTCAAACGTCACACCTGGAGCATGGGAAAGCAGGTGTTGGGACATAAGTGACTCTCAAGGTGAGGTGGTAATAGAGTAACTCCCTTTATTCGTATTATAATGAGTCTATAGATGCGTCAAGGTGAGGTCTAGCAAAGTACGTAGGAAATATGAACTTATATCAAGTTGTGTGAGCTATTAATCATCTTAGCAGCACCCTAGCTCCGACTCTTGGTACGCAATGTACCAACACTGAATATACAATCTGCGGTGCGGCTATCATCACTTTGCAAAACACTGCAGCACGCAGAATTTGTGTTGCTCGATAACTATTACGCTCACGCTGGTTTATAGAGATTGCATGTCAATATTGTTCAGGTATCCTTGCACATAGCACAGCCTGCATAGCCTTACCCAGCTTTGTGAGAACACGGGTGACTGCTCCAGAACAGCCCTCACAGGTCATATCGACAAAAAACTCTTGCTTCTGTGGAAATAATTTAATACAATGGCATTCTTAAATCACGTTCCTTAACATCTCAAAATCGAGTAAGTTTACATTAGTCATCACATCTATCTTGCTGGCTAACTAGCTAACATAGACGGTTGACACAGTTTAACCATTAGCTTCAGAGCGTGCAAAGCTCAAGCAAAATCGAAAGGTGATGAATATAAACGTCAAAGTACTGAAATATATACTCACGGTCATGGTCGCGGGTATTTATTTAGGGCACCAAGTACATAGACCAACAACTATATGTCGCCTACTGGTTGTGTTGTAACTATCAGCGGGTGCTCCACCACACGAGAGTCTAACCGGCTGGTTTTAGGGATCATCACGAGTTTCCTTCCATCTTATTAACGCAATTTTTTGTTTGTAGCCTATACTTCTGAAGATAACTTTGGGGTTGTTACTTCTAGTGGATATATTTTAGCAACCTTTTTAGTTAGGAATTTTGGTTTTGACTATGAAGTTTATTGTAATTGATGTTACATGGATTGCAAGTAGTTGTGTCTTTGCCCACTGCCCCTTACAGGAGCTTCATTGTTGCAGCGCAGTAATTTACCGAACACTTTGCTACAATCTCGTGAGTTTACATAGCATCAAATGTTTCGTGACAATGGTATAACAACAGAATCCATGACAAAAATGTAATAATATAGGTCTATTTATAGGTAACCCAATGGATTCCTAACTCTGATGAAAAACAGTTTTAGACTAAGACAGTGTAATTCATTAGTGCAAATGACACGCCGGAATGGAAATGTTTATGGCATTGGAAATGCCTCGGTTTGTACACAACATGGTCTCTCAACATGGTATTTTATTAATATTAAGTTGGTAAATACAGCAGCGTATCAGCTGACTGGCACAATATCCGTGTCATGTGATCACATTGTGCACTTTTCAGGAAACGCGAGAATCACAGGCTGACAACCAGCTCTGGGAGTGGAGTCTGATGGGTTCGACTATCTGGATTTAACATGGAGTGTAAGAATGAACACCGCTGTTGATCGTAGGGGATGTGTTTGGGATATTGTTGTTTGCATTGTAGGACGCTTCTGACAGAGCTGATCTTCGCGCAGTAAGTCACCGCCAAGTCATTCATTTAACACTTGAGAAAACGACTTAAGATGACCCCATAGTGTTTACAGCACGACTATGGACACAGCGCCTTTTCTCATAGAATTAAATGAGCTTACCAAATCAGTGGGGATATTAGATTGGTATGGATGTAAGACAGTTAGCATTTGCCTAAAGACGGGCTACTTCTCTGATGTGCTCTAGTTTCGGTTGACACGCACATCCTGGCTTATTATCTGCGCCGTGTCAATTTGCAATGCGCACTAGTTACCTTATCAGCTTATCAGCGTCTGTCAGTGATTTTGATGTGCCTCATGAGACTTTAATCAGGCAATACAGGAGATATAACGTTACTGCACCATAAGGACATGAACGCACGATGCCGTCATGGTGATAAGTGAAAATGGAAGTCGCCGATGAGACAATCGTTGTTTGCTCCAGAGAGAGGACTACGTGACCCTGGTTTTGACGTGGCAAATTGACCTGAGACTATTCAGCAGCGATTGATTTTCAATGGTTTTGTGCACATGACAGGCTATATAATCTAAATGGCCCACAGATCAGACTGGATTGCCACTTCCATGCACATCTTGTATGTTTGGTCGGATGTAGGCTAATTGTTTTATTAATCTTGTGCAATGGAGGCATTCCTGGTATAAAACTGAAGAAAACTTGAAAAGCTCAATGAAATGGCAAGCAATTTGCATTAAAGTCTACTTCTAAAATCCAGAGAAAAATGTTATAGGCTAAGTTTGAAAAGCCTACATCTTGTATTTCATCCCTCTCTAATTGGAGTTTAAGCAACTTGAAATGTCTAATCAGTACATTTCATTGTGCAATGGCAGTTATGAGTGTTTGTGCTAAATTTGAACTATTTTCTTTTCAGGGCAAATACATGATATTTCAAAATGTGGTAAAAATCCTATGGTCAAAACACTTAATCTATGTCTTATTTAGTGTGTACTGTGTCCCCTAAATCCTTATTGTTGTTTATATTCACCTTAGCTGAGACACTGTACAGAAAATAAACAACAACTATACCTAAACTTCAACATCTTTTTTTAATCTAAAACTTCCTTTTCGTTTTAAAACTGAAACCGACCTGCTTCTCTTTTCTCCATTTCCACGGCAGTTTTAGATGTGGGGCCTCTCACGTCTTCTCTTTAAAGTCGGGTAACTGACCAACAGACGCACGAAACGTCATATCAGCCATGGCCTCTGACATCACCTATCACGATGGTAACACAATTTCCTCCTCGCTGAAAGCCTCTCCTCCGCTCTCTCGCTTTCGTGTGACTTCCCCTCCTGTCTTATGTCTGTGACTTTTTTTTATTGGCCAGAAAATTAAGCTGAATAAATATGTGTGTGGCCTGAGTGTTTAACTATGGCGGGGCCAGACTAGAGCAGCATTCTGCAGCTGTTCATTTCTGCCGAGATGGCGTCTGAGCATGTGCCCCTACGATCTCCAGGTCCGCCTTTCTCCCGGATAGAGGACAGTCCCATGCAGGAAGAGCAGCCTGCAGAATCGCCGGGCCCTCTGAGGGTCCAGAACGAGTACGAGCGCATCGGCGGAAGAACTGGGTCCTCGTAAGCATCTCTCTGTATTCATTATCTGTAGTTCAAGGCTCGAATGAGCAGAAACTATTTTAGTTTTCCCCCCCAGAAATGATGAGACATTATGCAGGGTTTTAAAAATAGCAGGAGTGTGTAACCTGAGCCATTACCTGTTCTGTTAGTGATTACACTCTTAACTGGCAATGAGTAAGTCGTATTGTGTGTGTGTGTGTGTGTGTGTGTGTGTGTGTGTGTGTGTGTGTGTGTGTGTGTGTGTGTGTGTGTGTGTGTGTGTGTGTGCTCTGGGAAATTACATTTTGCTTTTGCTTCAGTTTCTTCCAGACCTTGATCCATTTATTGAAGGGAAACATCGGCACAGGGCTACTGGGCTTGCCTCTGGCTGTGAAGAATGCTGGCATTGTGGTGGGTCTACTAAGGCAAACAAGCTAAATTGCATTAGCCGGTTTTATGTATAAAATGCTTGTGTTGTCTGCCTCACTCAAGTTCACTGTCGTGGATTTATAATAACAGACACTACTTTAGACAAGTCACATCCAATCTTGAATAAATGTACCAAATCTACAATTTATTGTAGCTGGTGTCATATGTTTTCTCATATATGTAACCATGTGAGAAGCGATGGCTTTTATAGTGAAATCGGTTGAGATCTAGTTAACAAACACAATTGATTGATCCAGTTTGAGGGCAAGCTTTAGAAATGCATTGATTCACATATTTCACCTGATTCTAAATTGTGAGTCATATGTTTCTCAATGGTGACTCACGCAAGTGCAAGTCACTGAAACAAAAAAATGAGGGTAAAATGTGAGTTATAAACAACGTGAAGTCCAGAATACTAATTGATTTTAGCTGCCACCAATCTGTCTGTGTCACCGGCATTGTGAGAAATCGAGTCCCACATTGGACTCAACCCCATACTCTGAGCTGGGTATGCTAGCAAGGAGGCTAAAACACATAGGTACTGGTGTCTCGCTAGCACTTCTGGTAAGGTGAGGGAGATTTACACACTGCACAGCTCTGTACCCACTGGCCACTGCTATATCATGACGGAGACAGAAAATAGATAGGTAATCGGAGGAGCACAGAGAATAAACCCTAGCAGATCATAGTCAGTGATACTCACTTTGATTATTTCACTTACAATAATGTCAGAAAAGGCTACAATATGGCAAAGTAGGAGGTTATATGGTTAGTTGGATGCTTCAGCAACAAATGGTGACAAATCTAGTCTTTTTTTAACATTTCAGAGTCAATTTTGCCTTGATACTTCTGTGAATACATTTAGTCTGTGAACACGTATTACTTTTACCGGTGGAGTTGAAATATCTCTATGAGACGATTGGACTGGAGAATGATCCCATTTTGTTTCAAGAAGCATTATGGAGTTGGTCTAAAGCTAGCAACTACCTACCTTAAGGCATGCAAAAACCTTGCAAACACAGCCAGAAAATATAAAAGATTGCTAACATTCTAAAAAGCTAACTGGCATCTTCTGGTGTTCTTGTTGGCGATTATGTTTTCCCGGGGTATTCCGGCCCAAACCACAGAACTACATATAGCCTGGACGGCCAGTGTGAATGATGTGTGTGTTTATCTGTCCTCCACATGACCATATTCAATCAAAATTAATTTGAAGATGATGGCAAAAGTAGTTGCTCATAAAAAACATACTACAGGAAGAGGCACATTGTTGCATAGTGTTGCTTTAATAGCTGGTCTTGTGTGGAATTTTGTCAGTAAAGAAGTAGAAGACTAACAATGTGTCATTATGCAGTCAAAACTAACCTTAATCTAACCTTAATCATAAATGCAACTTGTGACCGCACCTTCTAGACGTTATTATTTAAATTAAATTGGCTAGTTATGGAAATTGAGGATTTGACTAGCCAACTGTATTTTTACTGTATCTAGAAGGTGCGGTCACAAGTTGCACTTATGACTAAGATGGTTGCTTATGCGTGGATTGTGCCTGACACAAATGAATAAAAACTAGAGCAGTGTACTCCAAAAAGGTGTGTTTCTGGAAAATAAATAAATGAACAAATAGAGTTGGTTTAAGCCCATACATAGCAACAGCTGTCGTCTGATGTTGAGCTTTGTCTCTGTTTGTCTCTCTTGAAGGTGGGTCCCCTCAGTCTGTTTGTCTTGGGGATTGTGGCCATACACTGCATGAGCCTACTTGTGAAATGTTCTCATCACCTGAGTGCCAAGTGAGTATGCCCCTCTATTATGACATACTTTTCTCCTCTCTATGACGTAGCTTGTGCACAGATTCTTTCACGCCCTATAAAGTGGAGGCCGTTCACTAGGGGCCCACTAGTATTTAATTAGTCTGCAAGCAACTGAGAGTATCTTCAAGAAATTATTAATGATCAGTATGTGAAGGCTTGATCATCTCATGCTTGTGTGTATTTTCGTATGGTTCCTGTAAAACTGGACGTACATAATGGTGTGGAATTTTAGCTTAAGTAGTTCTTGACATATTGAAATGTTTCAGTTGTAGTGGCCCCTATGGACAGAATTTCACACAATTTGAAGAAATTGGCTACTGAATTGCTAGGTTTTGGCAGCTAAAAGTTAGCAGTTCTTTAAGTTTGTAGGTTTCATTACTTACCAGTTTTGTAGTACTCCACTGATAATGCTTTAAAAGGTGTTGGCATATGCATGGTAGTGGGTAGTCAAAACCATGTAACAATGTTTATTTAAGAGACAGTCAAATCTAAGGGGAAATGTATTCGTTGGCATGAAAATGTAAAACTTATATGGTAATGGGTAATAAGTAATCTGCTATCAATGTATACAACTGTACTTAAAGAACAAATAGTATTCACTGTGGCCTTCGCATGAAAATCTTCGATGTAGCCAGTAACGTGTTTAACACAGAAATCTCATCACACAGAAATATACTTAGTCCATGATGTGATAAATCTTGATTTAGTTACTTTTATATTAATTATACCAGTTCATGCAATTACAGGAACTATATTAATGATGAGTGTATCATTATAGCTTAGGTTTAACTGCTGCTGCCGCCTTGAGTAACTGATAGTATAGTGATATCTAAAT
Source organism: Clupea harengus (assembly GCF_900700415.2). Lineage (NCBI taxonomy): Eukaryota > Metazoa > Chordata > Actinopteri > Clupeiformes > Clupeidae > Clupea > Clupea harengus. The sequence goes on along the minus strand of NC_045171.1, from coordinate 17,202,895 downwards.
GAAACAGAGGGGGAGAGAGGGATGGACAGAGGGGGGGAGAGAGAGATGGACAGAGGGGGAGAGAGGGATGGACAGAGGGGGAGAGAGGGATGGACAGAGGGGGAGAGAGGGATGGACAGAGGGGGAGAGAGGGATGGACAGAGGGGGAGAGAGGGGGGGAGAGAGAGATGGACAGAGGGAGGGAGAGAGAGATGGACAGAGGGGGGGGGGAGAGATGGACAGAGGGGGGGGGGAGATGGACAGAGGGGGGGAGAGATGGACAGAGGGGGAGAGAGGGATGGACAGAGGGGAGAGAGGGATGGACAGAGGGGGAAGAGAGAGATGGACAGAGGGGAAGAGAGAGATGGACAGAGGGGAAGAGAGAGATGGACAGAGGGGAAGAGAGGGATGGACAGAGGGGGAGAGAGGGATGGACAGAGGGGGAGAGAGGGATGGACAGGGAGAGAGGGATAGACAGGGAGAGAGAGATGGACAGAGGGGGATAGATAGAAGAAGGGGAGAACCTCAGGAAGACCCACTAACCAAACAGTACTTTTGCATGGAACTGCCAATAATGTCAGAGTGATATCTGGGGAATGACTACAGGTCTGCAAAGGGAGATTTCCTATCCACGCCTTTGGCCTCAGATTAGTCATAAAATCAGGATGTTTTGGGAAGAAGGTGGACACTATTTAACATCAGGCATCTGTGGAAAACCATTGTGGAAGGTGGTGTAAATGTCAGTGGTGTAAATATCAGTGGGTGTGGTGGGTTTGAAATAGCAAACCAGTCTAACGCCTTTCACTGCATTGTTTTTAATAATGCATTGCGGGGTGATGCGAGCCTGCAAACCCACAAGTTCTCATGCTGCACACTTCCGTTGAATACTTGAATACTTACTCATTGTGGTGTGGCTAAACCATAATTACTGAGTGCATGCTCCTAAAATAGCAGGAAGTTGCATCTGTTTTCCAGTGATCAGCCTCAAACACTTTAAAACTTTAAAATGTCCATGCCCCTGAAATGTTCTGTATGTGCCCATTGAAAAAAACCCACGCATGTTAACTCAGTGATGTACTTACTTACTTACTCACCAGCAGAAAGTAGTTATATGCCAGTAATGCTGTGCCTGTTTCCAAATCTCTTAGGATGGGCAAACCTTTCCTAAATTATGGAGAAGCAATGGAGTATGGCATGGAAAATGTTTCTTGGTTGAGGAGGCACTCCGTTTGGGGAAGGTAAAATCTAAGGGATGAGGCTATTAAAAATGGCAAAACCCTCTCTTAAGTAAACCTCTCCAACTGCTACTGAAATAAGAATTTATATTTTTACTTTTATGCTAGAATCATTATGAATGTTTTCCTCAGCTAATGTTAAAAGGTTCTGTTTATAGTCAAAATTGTGATGTCCTCGAGGCAGAACTGAATGACAGAAATTGCATCATTACTGTCATTCACTCTGAAAACAAGGAACAAAGAAATGTAATAAAGAATCTCTTCTCTTTAAAAAATAAATAAATCTCTGTGCTTTTAAAAATAACGAACTAAATATATAAATAAAACCTTTCTTTTTAATGAATTATGTATGTTTGTTTGTTTGTTTGTTCTGTGCCTATCAGACATGTGGTGAATCTGTTCCTGATCATTACTCAGTTGGGATTCTGCTGTGTCTACTTTGTGTTTCTGAGTGACAATGTCAAACAGGTGAGAAGTGTCTCCACGACGACCGGATTCTTTTCAGCACTCACTGCACCAAAACAGCTCAAAATCTGACAGTTGCCAATTTGTCGTTATAAACTCCTCAAAAAAAGTTCGGAAACGTTATTTCGGTCGATTATTCCTCCCCTTTAATAAAACCAATTGGTATTGTATTTTATGTCGTTGGAAAGCCTGATTAGTCACCTTTACAACGAGGTACAACTTGTAAGGATCGTGTATTCGTGGAAAGAGCAACACAGCTAACCGTGTGGGTAGCGGCCCAAAAAAAATAGCCAAAATCCTAAGCAATATTCTTCTGTTGGTATTCACCCTCGTTTTGAGTTGCTTGGTGGATTGGATGATTGCACTCTACACATATTGGCCATTTTGACACTTTATTAATTTTACACTGTCAGGGACCTCAGTAGCGCCCGGAAGATCCTTACGCAGCCACAACAGCTTGGCACCTCCTCCTCATGCTGGTCACCAGCCTGGTCACACACTGCTGTGGGATGGCATCCCATTCCTCAACCAGGATTTGTCGCAAGTCAGCCAACATGGTTGCGTTGGTCACTCTGGCACGTACAGCACGCCCAAGCTGACCCCACAAGTATTCAATTTGGGTTGAGGTCTGGACTCACGGCAGGCCATTCCATCCTCTCCACTCCGAAATTCTGGAGGTATTCTGTGAAGATCCTGGCTCTGTGGGGGCGAGCGTTGTCATCCTGTTGGATGGAGTTATGTCCCAGATTCTGTAGATATGGGATACCCACTGGCTCCAGAATCTCATTCCGATATCTCACTGCATTCAGATTGCCTTCAATGATGACAAATTCTGTTTTGCCTGTGAGAGAGATACCGCCCCACACCATGACACTGCCCCCTTTGATGAATAAAGTGTAAAAATGGCCAATATGTGTTGTTTTTTCCTTCCTTATTACTGTGGGAGAGCGCAATCATCCAATCCACCAAGCAACTCAAAACGAGAGTGAATACCAACAGAAGAATATTGCAGGGGATTTTGGCACACTTTTTGGGGCCGCTACCGACACGATTAGCTGTGTTGATCATTCCACGAATGCACGATCCTTACAAGTTGTACCTCGTTGTAAAGGTGACTAATCAGGCTTTCCAATGATATATAATCAACCGAAATAACGTTTACAAACTTTTTGTGAGGTTTATATGAATTTTGGATATATGTTTACTTTGAATGCATGGTGTTTTTGGATAAATGGTGTTGTTGGATGCTTCATCACTAGAGGGCAGTGTTGTGCTGCTGTTTAGCATCCTCTAGTCTGAACTTTATTGCAGCAGCTGGTGGTCCATGTCCCCCTGTAGGCTCCCACAGAGTAGATTCCCACACATCTGAGTCTCCTGCCTAATTCTCACGAATGATTACGAAGGATTTGGGGATTTTTCGTTGGTTAATCAGCTCTCATGCAGGGTCCCACATAATGAGGAACCACTAGATGCAGCAAAAACACCTGAGCTCTGAGAAGAAGGGTAGAAAGTAAATGCAAATGCAAATCTAGAATCCTCTGGTATCCTGCACATGAGCCTTCTAATACATTTTTCCAGGAATATCAACTTTTTGTGACATAATCAGCTTAGAAGCCTGCCATCCAGACCTTAAAAGCCCATATCATTGAGTCAGGTGTTTAGGGAGACATATAAAATCCTATTTACATTTTTTATTCTCTCCTATCTGCTTGTGCTCTTTTACTGCATGTGTAGATAGTGGAAGCAGCGAATGGAACGACGTGGAACTGCCAGAGCCACACCAACGAGACCACAGTGATGGTTCCCAGCATGGACTCCCGGCTCTACATGCTCAGCTTCCTGCCCTTCATGATCCTGCTAGTGTTCACACGCAACCTCAGTATTTTGGCGCCATTCTCCACACTCGCCAACCTCGTCATGGCTGCTAGCCTGGTGCTAATCTATTACTACTGTTTCACGGTATGGATGACACACACATACACACACACACACACACACACACACACACACACACACACACACACACACAGGCTCACACACACAGGCTCACATAATCACACTTTCGGTCAGTCACACGGGTTTTCTCACACACATACGCTCTTTCTTCCCCTTTTTCTCACAGGCTTTCTCTCTTTCCCTCTCTATCTCTCGCTCTCTATCTCTCTCACACACTTTTTCTCTTTAAATGTAGACATCATAGTCATCGTAGACATCACACTTGTTCTCACACTTTCCTCTGGTTATAGGTCAAGTATAATGCTTCCTCAATGTCTTGCAACACTGCCATGAACTACTGTTGACTGCAGCTTCTCTCTCTCTCTCTCTCTCTCTCTCTCTCTCTATTTGTGTCTTTTAGTGAGCTAGAATTTGAAATTATGTCTGAGAATTGTTTAACTTTTCAACAGTCAGGGAGAAACTGCAACTCTGTCTCAGTTTCACCAGTTGTACAGTGACCACAGATCTGCTGCTGTTTTGGAAGTCTTTTGAATGTTTTTTTTTTTGTATCAACCTTTCTCTGTGGTAAGACTGTGGTCACATAGCCTGTACTTGGTAGAGATCTGTCTTTGCTCTGTATCTCTAAATACTCCACCAATTCATAATGATATAATATCATCTATATTTGTATTTTATGGAAACTTCTTTTGCACGAAGAGCTCACATGATCAGTGGTGCGATGTTTTGGTGAAAAGTCAATCGGACTGAAAGGTACTGAAGGTATTGTGTTTGATAAGGAAGGCCTGTAAACATGCTACAGCAGAATACCTTCCCCAGATTACTGCGCACACAGATGCCTCAGTAGTTATTGTGCTCAAATTTGCCTCTACTCTGGAGATCTAATCTCCCTGTTCCCTGGTTCTTTCTTCAAATACAAATATAATAGGTTAAAATTTTACTAAATAGTAGTCCCTCGGTTTGTATATAATCTCTATAATTATGATGAAACTACACATAATACAGGCAAACAATATTGTGGCATGTAAAATAGTTTTGTTTTATTTGTCTTATTACCAGTACTTCAAAACACACATAACATGTACAACTGTTATTAGTGGTCTGAAAGTGCATATGTCTGGATGATGCTACACTTGTACACCATGCTCACTTAACATCAATTGGCATGTTCTATGCAACAATAATACTGATGGCTTGAATAGTAGTGCTATTTAACATTGTCTGTTAGATAAATTAGAATTACAACTGTACATATCGGGAAATATTAGACCCACACCCTCAACCTAGGACTCAATCACCGTCACCATCATCAATGGGTTGATTAAAACAGGTTTGCAGTTTGAACATATCTGTGCACTTCAGGCCATTGGTGAGATATGTGCACTATGGCAGTTTGCATGACAAGTGGAGACTAAGTGGCACCTAATATTCAAGTTACACACACGCAGAAACACAGAAAATCCATGTTCCTACTTACATAATTCATATAAGGTAATTAATAATACAAGGCACTTGATTATTATATTTTTTGTCATTAACAGTGTTTGGAAATGATCTCCATCAATCCATCCTTGTATCTGTTTCAATGGATAATTCAAAATCAAAATCACAAATCATCTTTCTTAATTCGTCAATTGTCAATTGTGACTGAGCATCACTCCATATCATCATAAATCAATTATTTAAAATGTCATCATATTTCTCATCCCACATTTGTATACTTTGCATTTGTAGGCCAACATAGTGGGTCATTAGCTCTTTGATTTGATTTCGATTAGCTCTAGATCTTTGGCCAGGCCCCATTGCGGATATTTTACCAAGACCGGTGCCTGTTGTGATCAATATGCTAACAGTCCCAAAATGTAGAGTAGTGCAGTTATTATGAAAAGTCCCACACATTGTTTAATTTTTCCCTTGTAACTCCCCATGACTTCACAGAGATAGGACCGCCCTGCCCTGCCAGTATCTACTAGGCTCTTCTACCCCACTGGACAGTATTGTTTTCTTCACCAGGTTTGGGACGAAAAAGAATCCCCTTTGTAGCTGGACTTCTGTCACAGTGGGCCGGCCTTGGAAAACTGTAGAGGAAGACAGCTCCTATCCTCTCTCTTTCTAAGGAAGGCTTACTCGTTTACAATGTGTTAGTTGTATCCAGGTGGCTCTCTCCGCTATCTTGACTGTGGTAGATGTTGACATTAGTACTTGGTATGGTCTATCCCACTTAGGCGAGTGGCAGTGTTTTCTTTTGAGGCTGTTGATTAGGACCCAATCTCCTGGCCCAACCTTGGTTTCAGCCTCATAGGTTCCTGTGAAGCAGATTCACATATTTGCCATATATTCTGCAAATGTATACTCAATCTCTTTGTCTGTTTCAGCAAATGGTTTGAGTGCTGAGGCAGTGTAGGTTCTTCCATACATCATTTCAAACAGTGATAACAACATGCATGCTTAATCTCACTAATTTCACTCTTGGATTCTCAATTTGCTTTTAATAGTTTGGATTTAACTCAATACAATCAATAATGAATGATTAAACATCTTTCTCATAAAATATAAATAAGAAGTAAAAATATATGCTTACTATCCCCACTTATCGAGGCATGTTTTGGTTCAATATTGCAGCATATCTTTTAGTATTGTGAAATCTAATTCTTCAATCGTGTACGTGTCATGGTTGTTGCAGTGCGGCCTGGTTAGTGGCCTTCTCTGCTTTGTGGTTTCCCAATGAAACCGGGTTTTTTGCATGGGTGTGCGCAATCAGTGCAATTAGTTCCGCTGCCTGTGCGGAATAGTGTGGAAGTAGTGGCTATGCGTTCAAGGTTTATTTGCTTGAACCATCAAAATGTCAGTTTTTATTTCTGCATGATTTCACATAAAGGGTTTTTCCGAGATGACTCTGAGCCAACAAACGACCTGAGTTAGGCTTTTAAGGTTGCAACTCCCAAGGCTTATTAGTGTGAGATTAACGAAGATTGATTCAACTTTTTGACGTGAGATGAATTTATTTGGATTCTAGACTAGACAGGACAAGTTGATGACTTTGGGCATTTGGAAAAACTACAAATCTCTGTGAGACCCCTGTTGACAATTTACACCAATAAGGTTACAGCTTACGTCGAATCCTTTCATAAATTACATTGGCAGGGATGTTTATGATGAAAACAAGTGAGTCAACGACTTTCCTAACATCTCCAAACATCAAGCAAGCGCAACACAAGACATAGCAAGACAGCTAATAAATTATTACTGACTAGTCCAACAGCAAGAAGGCCAGCGCGGCATCTGACTTCTGCATCCTTTTGTAACTTTTAGTTCTCGTCAACGAGTAAAAGCCAGTCTGAAACGGACTCTTTTTCGGTCTCTTGCTCAGTTACTCTCTCTCTTTCTCTTCCTATCCGCTGACAATGTCTTCCTCGGTTTCTTCATGGCCTCTGCCATGATGTCCATACAGAGAATACTGCGCTAGCTTCCTCTTACAGCTAGCGCATGGGTCTAGTTATTGTTGTGTGAGGTGGTGCCATAATGCATTACGTACATAGTTACAAAGTTACTGTGGCAGTGGCACAGACGCCATTCTCCGTATTACAAGTCGGTGTACCACAAAAATGATTTTGAAGCTGTTATTGTAAGGTAAAATTGTTGCATGTTACTTTAAATTAGCAAAATATTTTTGCAAAATTAGCTTTTTTTCCATGCATGGTGGACTTTGCTCATTGCTCTGCTTAATGCCTGTCAATGAAATTAAGACCCAAGGTCATTGCTGTATTCACAGCTACTACTGATGAGTTTTTGTACTCTGAGTGATTATCCAGAGAGTAAACAGTAAACAGAATGCATGGGGTTGAGGATATAAACACAGCAATGAATACATGTTAATAAATGAGCACATTAAATCGCTTGTTCCTCACCCCTCCCTATATCTCCCTTGTGTAGCATCATTCATACTGCATTCCAGTTGTTTGTATATGCTAATAGAATTGAATTGATTACACATTTGGTTTGAGGCACAGTTAACAGTCAGAACAGCAAACAAATGAAACCGCAAATAGTGTGATTTGAACCAAAACTGGAATCAAAAATAGCAGACAGAGTCTTGGATAGTGTAGGCCGCATGCACACACACACTCACACTCACACTCACACTCACACTCACACGCACACGCACACGCACACGCACACGCACACGCACACGCACACGCACACGCACACGCACACGCACACGCACACGCACACGCACACGCACACGCACACACCTACGCACTCACTCCCACACACACCTTTTAGATGTTATGGATGAAGAGAAAACTCCAAGTGACATCTCTCTTTTTCTCCCATGCTTATTCAGAGTCTTTCATCACCAAATGCCTGGCCGTAATGAATGGGTTTCTATAGCCTGCTGTGAAAAATGAGCTCAGTGGTTGAAGCAGTTTTCCAGAGGGGGTTTGCAAATGGGTGTCTGGGTCGGGGTCACAATGTTTCTTATTCTTCTGCTGTGACCATATGCTGGGCAGATAACTGAAGAGGTCAAAATGAAAGGTCAATGCCAGTGATTGGACAGGATGTCACGACTGGCTGCCCATTCAGAAATAAACAAATCTCTTTTGGGAGAGTTTTAGGAATAGGAAGTGGGCTATCACGAGCCAAGTGTTATCACATGACCGCTTGAGGAAGTTCATCTTGTCTGGTTGAGTTCCTAAGTGTCTGATATGTCAGCTGCTGACTAGACTTTTCACTAAAGACCACAACTCCTGAGCCACTACTAAGCAGTGATGCTCTACATAGAAATGAGAAGTAAAATACCTGTTAAGGGTAAAATGTTGTTGTGAGTCTGTATGTCACTGGTTAAAGGTGAGGTAAGTAACTTTTGTTGACACAAATGAAAATGCATGTTATGACGTACCTCTAAAGGCATGGTAAATAAACAGTTTTCTTCAATATTCCTGTTTCTGTCTTTTTGCATGTGTTTGTTTACATGTCCTGGCCTTCTATATTGTCAGTAAATGCATAAAAAACACTTGAAAATGCATAGAAGACACCGGAACAATTTAGAACGACAAGGTTTATTTATGTATTCATTTATGTAGTTATTTATTTGATTGTGCTTCGTTCATTATGATGTGGAGGGAAATGGACTGCATTGCTGTTTAACATGCGTGGCACACTCTTTGTGCTCTTGAGTGGACACGATGTTTGATGAAAATGTGGGTCTCTTGACTGAGCAATAGAGTAGTAGTGTGAATCATAACTCCAGCCCCTTCAGTGTGATCTGCCAACCAATGTACTCTCTCTTACGTCAGGCCTTTCTGTCTTTTCCAGAATATTTCGCTCCCCATCGACCTGCCACTGGCGGGAAATGCAAGGGACTACCCTCTCTTCTTTGGAACAGCGATTTTCGCCTTTGAGGGGATCGGAGTGGTACATCTGTTTTCTGTTACATTATATTACACCATTGTGTCATAAACATGTTTAATTTATGTCCATCCCGAGCACGAAGAGAAACTACCGAAATAAATCTGTTTTCAGTTTGGCTAACATTTTCCTCTTTACCTCGCAGGTACTGCCCCTGGAGAATAAGATGCAGAAGCCGCAGAACTTCAGCATGGTCCTTTACGTGGGCATGGGCGTCGTAACCTTTCTCTACATCAGCCTCGGCACCATAGGCTACCTCTGTTTCGGGGAGCACATTGGTGGGAGCATTACCCTAAATCTTCCCAACTGCTGGTAAGTACCCCAGGGGCAAAGGGGCAAAAGGGAGGGGATGGGGGCATTTTTTTACCCACTGATCATGGTTCATTAGGTGTTACTATTGATCTGTCTCCACACTCTGGGGGCTCTCACACAGGTGTTCAGGTGTTTGAAGTGGCACTCCATCCTTTCCCATGGATAATCTTTATTCCTGTCAATGATAACTTTGAAGGTGAACTTTAAAATTTGGGGGATTTTTACTTTTGATTTGTATGCCACAGATGCAGTTACCT